>NC_041407.2:64905288-65034738 GCF_900747795.2 Erpetoichthys calabaricus
TAGTGACCTTCTATATCGGGTGACTTAGCACAAAGGGGAGATGCTCTCATTGTTACTAGTCCCACAAATTTACCAGTGACAAGTCTGTGACCCCGTTTGGGGTCCAAAAAGACGCTGGAGTGTATCAAGTTCCATTTGGGTTCTTACCATTTGAATCATTATGCGAACGACAACCCCAGGGCACACTGGACATTCTAAAGGAAGGTTGGGAGGAAGAGGCTCTCCCCTCGACAAACATATTGGAATATATCGCAGTTACGTGATAGATTCGATAAAATACGACCCGTCCTCAAAGTTCACATGGAAAAGGCGCAAGCAGCTTAGGCCCTTCCAGCATCTGGTGGACAAAGTGCTGTGTCCCCATAACTCATACAGTGCTCCCTACCTGGATGACGTTATCATCTATTCCAGCACATGAGGGAACATCTACAGCATGTACAAGCAGTACTGCTGGCACTAAATTAAGCTGATTTACAAATTAATCTGAAGAAATGCTTCTTTGGGTTAACAGAGGCCAAATATTTAGGCTACCTAATGGGCCAGGGTACTGTACGACAACAGTGTTCAAAAGTTGATGGACATATTGAAATGGCCCTGTCTGAAAATCAAGTGTCAATTTCAAGCCTTTCTGGGACTAGCGGGCTACTATTGCCGGTTTGTGCTCTGTTCTTCCGAGAGAGGGGCGCCCTTGATGAACCTCACAAAGAAGAGGTGCCCGAAACATGTGGTAAGGGATGCTAAATCGGAAGCTGCATTTGGTGACTTGAAGCAGGCCCTCATCTCAGCTCCAGTATTGAAAACTCCAGACTTTTCTTTACCTTTTGCCCTCCAGACGGACGCTTCAGACACAGGTCTTGGTGCCGGGCTGAGCCAAAGTGTTGATAGAATTGAACACTCCTCCAGGTACCTCAGCCGGAAACTGTTGGATCACAAAACCAGGTATGCGGCGGAGGAGTGGGAAACACTACCGGTTAATTGGGTGATCACCCTGCTGAGTTACTACCTTCTGGGCTGTGAGTTCACCCTGGTGATGGACCATGCGCCACTACAGTGGATGGCCTTGCACAAGGAGTCAAACCCCATGGTCACGAGGTGGTTCTTAGACCTCCAGCAGTACAAGTTTTCGGTCCGTTACCAGCGGCTTAATCTGCAAGCTAATGCAATGCCCTTTCGAGGTTTCCCAACCTCTTGGCCAGGTACGCCTGACCCGATGGATCTGGGCTGAGGGGGAGGCTGTGTCACACACACGCGTTTAGGAGTCAATCAAAGGGGCCAGAAAATGCCAATTCCACGCCAGGCCAGGGGGCAGTGGGTTGTACTGGATCTGTCTCTTTTGCACAACCACTGTAACTTAAGCCCTTTAACAGCCAGGGAAAGTACACGAGTGGCTGCTCCAAACCTTCGTTGTGTGTCCAGTCTTTTACTTCACAATTTATAATCTAAGCGAGTCTAAGGTCAGTCATGTACTTTGACATCCCATAGCAACTCAGTCCGGCCATTTTGCAAGACCTTTGATTTTGTCTTAAGTCATAAGAATGGGATTTTGAGCATGATAGCTGACAACTATTGATCACTCACCCAGAAGTACAATGCATCTAATGCAGCTATGAGCCATAACCAGTGTGGGTATTTTGGACCTGACACACAGAAAAGAGGCTCATCTGTCTGAAGTAGCGTGTTTTATGTACCACCACAGAATGGAAAAAAGAAACAAAAATGGTGGACAATGCGGCTAAACTCGCAAGACATAAAATATAATAGGCCTTGGAGTAAACTGTATTTGCTGCACAGTTCTGAAACAAATTAATCAAGTTGTATTATGCGGTATAAATCTTGCATTCCCAACCTGATGGGAACTTTTTAAAAGTTTGCTTTTTTATTTAGCAACTTTTAATTTTAGAACATTAACTCAAAGTAAAGCAAAGAATATTTAGCATCTATCCATCCACTACAACCTGCAATTCAAGATCAAGAGAATCAGAGGCTGGCTTTGAATCATTGGCTGTAACCAGGAATCTTTCTCAGGAGGCTTTTAAGATAACCTCACATACACATTTTAGGAGCATAGGCAGAAAACCAGAATATAAAGAGCAAAGTCGGTGCAGACTTAGGAAAAGATGTAACCTTAACACAGATGCTGATAGCATCAGTATTTGAATCTAGTGTGCTTGACGTGTGAGGCTGTAGCGTTAACCAGTGCGCTCACATACCAGTCATAGTACATGAATAGTAAGTGTAAATCATATTACAAGACAAGATCTATGCAGATTTAAAAGCATTCACTGAAACATTTGTTTGGATGGCTGGGCAGGGGACTATAAATATAATAAAGTACACTATATGGCCAAAAGGATGTGGACACTTGAACATTACACCTATATGGGTTTGTTGGACATCCCATTCCAAAACCATGGGTTTGAATTTGGAGTTTGCCCCCCACACGTTGTGACTATAACAATTTTCACACTCTGGGAATGCTTTCCACAGGAGTTTTGACTTTGTCTGTGAGAATTTGCGTCCATTTAGCCAAAAGAGCATTTGTAATGTTAGGTACTGATGTCAGATGAGAAAACGTCACAGTCAGTGTTCTAATTCAACCCAAAGGTGTTCAAGAGGATTCAGGTCAGTTGGGACCTGGTTTTGTGCACAGGGCACAGTCATGCTGGAGTAGAAAAGGGCCTTCTACAAACTGCTGCCACAAAGTTGGAAGTGCACAAGCATTTCAAATGTCTTTTCATGCTGTAGCATTAACAGTATCCACCACTGGAACCAAGGGGCCTAGCAGAAACCCTGAAGCAGAGGCCCAAATAATTTTCCCTGCTCCACCAAACTTTACAGTAGGAACTCTGCAGTATAGAAGGTAGTGCTCTCCTGGCATCCGTCAAACCCAGATTTGTCTATCAGACTACCAGATAGACCAATGATAGCAAGATTTATACCAGTCCTGCTCGGCCATGATAAGTCATCTTACCAAAGCTCCCAACACAGTTTTTGTGCTGATGTTGCTTCCTAGAGGTGGCTTGGAACTCTATTGTGAGTGATGCCAGAGAGGATAGGTGATTTTATGTGGTACGCACTTCAGCATGGTCTATCACTCTGTGGGTAAGCTGTTGTTGATCATAAACACTTGCACTTCATGATGACAGCACTTACTAGCAGAGCTGAAATTTCAAATAAAGATTTTTGGCAAAGATGGCATCCTATTACAGTGTAACATTTAAAGCTCTTTAGAGTGACCCATTCTACTGCTGATGATTGTCAATAGAGATTACATGGCTATGTGCTCGATATTATGCACCTGTTAATAATGGGTGAGGCTGAAATACTCAGTAATTTAAAGGGATGTCATCATACTTTTACCCATGAGGTATATACTGTAGGCACTGCATGTATGTGGGATTAATCTAAAACCACAACCTTAGGGCACCCTAAAAGGTCACATTTTAAAAATACATTATTCATTATAAGGTATTCATTATAAAGAGCAATGAAAATTAGGAAAATTAATTTCACTGAGTCTAACATTAAAATCTTAATCAAAAGTGACAAACAACAAAGAAATTATTATTAAATGGCTTAAAAGCAAATAATTATTATTATTTTTTTTATAAAGTGTTTATTTAAAACATTACAGCCTTACTAGATTGTTACAAGTGTTAGTTGCTGGAAAGTTGTGAGAGTTTACATGAACATCTATCTATTCATTTGCTGAACCCATTTATTCCAAGCAGTGATGGACACAAAGGGATGGCCACTGTGGTTCAAGCTCAAATATATGGTGCCATGCTCTGTTAAAGTGAGTGAAATTGTGCCTCGGTTAACCCTGCGATGGACTGGTATCTTGGCCTGTACTGGTTCCTGCTTGTAATAGGCTTCACAGTGTTCATGATTCTGTGCAGGAAGAGCAGTTAAGGGAATGGAGTATAGCAATTATGTATATTCTGCTTTCATTCTTATAAATTAAAATGTACTCACCTAATCTTTTTTTAAGATGCTGGTAAAGAAGAAAGCCATAATTCAATGAAAAAAATTAAGAAAATGTTTAAAGAAAAACTGGAAGAATGCCAAAGTACCATGTTCAAAGAAGCAATGATTAACATGCTGACTGAGTTTAATGACCTAAAGGTGAGTGAAATTTCAGTTTTTACTTTGTCTGAAGGAGAAAATGATATAAACTGGAACAGGTAAGTAATATGATCTGAAAATGTCTTTGGATCAACTGGGGCATGAAGAATGGTAAGACATCAGACGTCCTATAAAAAGGCCATCAATATATCAAAGAATCTGAGTTGGCAAATTTACCAGTATCTCCACTGAATTAAAACAGCATTTGTTTATTCTGAATAGCTCCAAATATGAGAGTAGTTTAGGGTGATCTACAAATATTAAAATAAACAGTACAATTACAAATATAAAAAAGAACAAAAAAAATGTAAATGGAATAATCTGATGATTTATGTATGCATTGTTTATAATATCAAATGGCAGTATCCAGTTTAATAATATACTGTATACTATGATCAGATGGCTAGAGAGGAGAAGAAAAAAACTCCAGTTGGTTGTGAGTACTGAAGAAAAACTATGCAGGTTACCATATTTAACATGTGTCTCAGAACAGAACTGTCCAATTGGCTCAAAGAGCTCAGAGTGACACAAATGTGGCCCTACTTATCAGTTTGTCCTATTTAGAAAACTACTCCTAACTTGACTAGGATTAAGGGGATGTCATGAGCTGTTCTAACTCACTTGGTGCTGCCAGAAGATGGCATTCAGGCACAGATCGACATGCACATTCCAGGAAAGGCAGAATGTTTTGGAAACACTGGACAACATTAAACAACACTGAACTCGTAAAAAATATTGATTTGACAGAGATGTAATAATATTTGTAATGAATCTTGTGTGTCACATGATCGCTCCAGCTATGTGAAGAAGCCTTGGGCTGTCAGCCAATATGAAACTGTTGGTAACGTTACTTTTTTTGGTTATGGGCAAAATGTAGCTTTGCATTAGTGATGATCTGAGTATATCACAACTAGTGTTGGATAAGTTACTTTTAAAAAGTAATATATTAAATATTATATTACTTAAAAACAGTAATAAAAATATTCCAGAAAATGTTAGTAGTAGTAGTGAGTTATATTTCATATTATATTACTTTTATTTATTCACAAACTAGGGGGCTTCGCTAGTTCGTTCGCTCGCCAACTAAGTCTGCGCTACGTGCCAGCCACTTCGTGTCTCTGCCGCTTGCATATATGTGGATTTCATTTTCACCAAACAACAAATCCTTTAATTCTCATGGATACACCTTTTCATTGGGAAGAAATACTACTTTTCCCTGATGGCAACACAAATTAGACAATCTACAAGTCACCAACTTAAAGTTTAAATCCAAACAATATATTTGATCTCTTTTCACTGTTCCTTTATTTCACCGAGTAATAATTTTGTTTGTTTGCGCTAATGCGATCTTTACTATAATTTTTTTAGACTTTCGAATTTTAGTACTTTCATTATCTCTGACCTGCTCTGCATTTGTATCACACCATCTTTTTGAATTCTTTACGACATTCTACTTTGTCATCTACTCTTTGTCTTTTATTTCCTGCCCTGGGCATGGCTAAATCTCTTGGCACAAAGTCTCGTCTCTCAGGATGTGAACGCATCTATCTGAAAAAGTCATGTCTTGTCCCAGGCTAAAAAGTCTCAACTAGTCCCAGGATTGTTTTTATTATAATAGAGAGATAAGTATGAAGCTTTCAAAAGCTTTCAAAAATTTGCAGCAAGCACATCCTTCAAAATAATAGCAGGTTTGTAAACACATCTGAATATATAATCACAGACAAACACACAATAGTAATTATATCTTTTTTCAATATAATAACAACAAAGCAATACATAAATAAAATATATTTTTAGGTATTGGTCTTAAATGAACACAGGTGAACTCTGGTACGCAAAGTTGTCCCGTTTGATATATTAAACATAACTAATTTAAAATTGACACTGTTGTAATATTATGTAATTATGAACTTTTGAAAATTAATAAGTTTCTACTTTTTGCAATCTAATTAACTTTTAGATAGTCAACAAAAGTAAAAACAAAGCAAAAAAACTAGCTGAAGTTTCCCAAAACCTGCGTGTTTATATTTATTCTTTGAAATATGTTAAGTGTTTGTTATACTGTATCTCATATACAGTAAATAGTCTTCCAAAAAGAAAATCTGAAAGGCGATTCTCATTGGTGTGAGCAGAGCCCAAAATTTCTGTTACTGAACAGTCTTTCTACAGAAACACTGTCTTGTACTGTAAGAAGACATACTCACTTCACAGAAGTCGATAGAGGCATTCCACACTCATTGTGATTTCACAATCGTACTGATTGATTTCAGTAGCAATCACAATATAGATGACCCCAAGTGTGCCTGCAAGTAGGGTCCTTGTTCATGTTGTAGTTTACAACCAATCCTATGGACAATAATTACCACAAAAAAACCTGAATTGTGTGCAGTAGTACACATAAATTGGCAAAGAAAAAGGTGTGAAGTGTTTTAGTTAAGAATGTGCATGCATGCATTAGTGTGAGCGTGGAATTCCCAAGAAAAAAGAAACTCGTTTTTGTAGTGCATGTAAGGATGCCCTCCAGTTCGCGCTCGTGCTCGCTCACGTGCACGCTTGGTCACTACCTCTATGTATTAAATGCCTTGCAGCGATTAAGCGGAGCACCTGAGTAGGTAGCACCTGCGTCTTTCGCGATTGGTGAAAAGGAGCAGCGTGTCGCGGAACTGGCTAAAGATTTGTTCCCCGACTATAACAGGCACTTCCTGCCTCAAAAGGGCTGTCTTTAAAATCGATGGTGTGGTTAGTATAGCTGTTCTGTTCTGGAAACATCGGCTTGTGCCTTATTTTGTAAATATTTTCTTGAATATATTATAGATATCTACTAGTGCAGTTTTATTTTGGTGGAGAATATATATACATACATACATATATTATATATATATATATATATATATATATATATATATATATATATATATACATACATACACACAGTGCATCCGGAAAGTATTCACAGCGCATCACTTTTTCCACATTTTGTTATGTTACAGCCTTATTCCAAAATGGATTAAATTCATTTTTTTCCTCAGAATTCTACAAACAACAACCCATAATGACAACGTGAAAAACGTTTACTTGAGAAAACACATGTACATAAGTATTCACAGCCTTTGCTGTGAAGCTCAAAATTGAGCTCAGGTGCATCCTGTTTCCCCTGATCATACTTGAGATGTTTCGGCAGCTTAATTGGAGTCCACCTGTGGTAAATTCAGTTGGTTGGACATGATTTGGAAAGGCACACACCTGTCTATATAAGGTCCCACAGTTGACAGTTCATGTCAGAGCACAAACCAAGCATGAAGTCAAAGGAATTGTCTGTAGACCTCCGAGACAGGATTGTCTCGAGGCACATATCTGGGGAAGGTTACAGAAAAATTTCTACTGCTTTGAAGGTCCCAATGAGCATAGTGGCCTCCATCATCCGTAAGTGGAAGAAGTTCGAAACCACCAGGACTCTTCCTAGAGCTGGCCGGCCATCTAAACTGAGCGATCAGGGGAGAAGGGCCTTAGTCAGGGAGGTGACCAAGAACCCGATGGTCACTCTGTCGGAGCTCCAGAGGTCCTCTGTGGAGAGAGAAGAACCTTCCAGAAGGACAACCATCTCTACAGCAATCCACCAATCAGGCCTGTATGGTAGAGTGGCCAGACGGAAGCCACTCCTTAGTAAAAGGCACATGGCAGCCCGCCTGGAGTTTGCCAAAAGGCACCTGAAGGACTCTCAAACCATGACAGAGAAAATTCTCTGGTCTGATGAGACAAAGATTGAACTCTTTGGTGTGAATGCCAGGCGTCACGTTTGGAGGAAACCTGGCACCATCCCTACAGTGAAGCATGGTGGTGGCAGCATCATGCTGTGGGGATGTTTTTCAGCAGCAGGAACTGGGAAAGGACTTGGAAAAGGCATTCGACCGTGTCCCTCGGGGAATCATGTGGGGGGTACTCCGAGAGTATGGGGTACCGGCCCCCCTGATAAGGGCTGTTCGGTCCCTGTACGATCGGTGCCAGAGCCTGGTCCGCATTGCCGGCAATAAGTCGAACCCGTTTCCAGTGAGAGTTGGACTCCGCCAGGGCTGCCCTTTGTCACCGATTCTGTTCGTAACTTTTATGGACAGAATTTCTAGGCGCAGCCAGGGCGTTGAGGGGGTCCGGTTTGGTGGGCTCAGGATTGGGTCACTGCTCTTTGCAGATGATGTTGTCCTGTTTGCTTCATCAGGCCGTGATCTTCAGCTCTCTCTGGATCGGTTCGCAGCCGAGTGTGAAGCGGCTGGGATGAGAATCAGCACCTCCAAATCCGAGACCATGGTCCTCAGCCGGAAAAGGGTGGAGTGCCCTCTCAGGGTTGGTAGCGAGATCCTGCCCCAAGTGGAGGAGTTCAAGTATCTCGGGGTCTTGTTCATGAGTGAGGGAAGAATGGAGCGTGAGATCGACAGGCGGATCAGTGCGGCATCCGCAGTAATGCGGGTGCTGCATCAGTCTGTCGTGGTGAAAAAGGAGCTGAGCCGCAAGGCGAAGCTCTCAATTTACCAGTCGATCTATGTTCCTACCCTCACCTATGGTCATGAGCTATGGGTAGTGACCGAAAGAACGAGATCGCGAATACAAGCGGCTGAAATGAGTTTCCTCCGCAGGGTGTCTGGGCTTTCCCTTAAAGATAGGGTGAGAAGCTCAGTCATCCGGGAGGGGCTCAGAGTAAAGCCGCTGTTCCTCCGCATCGAGAGGAGTCAGATGAGGTGGCTCGGGCATCTGATCAGGATGCCTCCTGGACGCCTCCCTGGTGAGGTGTTCCGGGCACGTCTAACCGGGAGGAGGCCCCGGGGAAGACCCAGGACACGTTGGAGGGACTATGTCTCTCGACTGGCCTGGGAACGCCTCGGGATTCTCCCGGAAGAGCTAGAAGAAGTGGCTGGGGAGAGGGAAGTCTGGGCATCTCTACTCAAGCTGCTGCCCCCGCGACCCGACCTCGGATAAGCGGGAGACAATGGATGGATGGATGGATATATAATATATATATATATATATATATATATATATATATATATATATATATATATATATATAGGGTTTGTGGTGCACTTTTCTTGTATATACTTTTTTTCTTGTACGTAATTTTGGTGTATTCTTTGATCTTTGTTTTGTGTAGCTTCTTCCTGAGCGCATTTTCTTGTTTTAGGAAGACTACAATTTGTTTATATATATTTTTGTCTTTATTTTTCATTTTTGGGCCTGGAAACTTCACTGTATATACTGTATTGCTCATTAGTTTTGACTGGGATATTATTTTTGTGTTTTTTTGATGCACCTGTAAATAAAACCCACCCTTGTTTTGGAAAAGCCACCTTTTTGTGTCTGCGTCTCCATGTTTGACTTCACACAAATCTGATCCCGGTCGGTCCTGCACTACAAGATGTCAACTGTGTGGTCTAGTTCCAACCTTGCCACTACACAGGGTGTCACAATGCCTTTACAACATGTGAGGTATTCCACAAGTTTATACATTTTCCCACCTGTCCACATGGTGTAATATTAAAGCAAGCTTCATTCCTGGAGTTGTTGGGATGACTGACATTAGAGATAATCGCCCCAAGTGTAAATGAGTTTGCATATATGCATCACAAGTGATACCACAGTATAAACACACAGGTTGAATGAATTTAAACCAAATTATTTTTGATGTTGTTGTGAAGTGGCCTGGTTCAATGTATGACTCTTGGTTGCTTCATTAAAATGGACTAAACCCTGAAAGTAAGTTTATTGTAGATAAGGGATGCCCTCAGAAGAGAAGATCTATGATTCATTTCCCAAACATGACAGGTATTGCAAAGTTTTCACACTATGACTATTATTTATTATCTTTGTGATGGTGCCTTAGCAATAGTATAACAAAAAAACAACATGTCATCTTGATTTCCAAGACAACTAAAAAACACCTTAATGAGTACCATTTTGTGGATCAGGTGCTGTATAATCATTATGTCATTTGTTCAGAAATGCACACTCCTGCTCCTCGCTGGGAGCGGGTATAGAGTGCTTCATAACAACCTCTCATGTCTTACTCTGGGGAAGGACAAATTCCTATCTTAGAATCTTCTTCTTCTTCTTTCGGCTGCTCTCGTTAGGGGCTGCCACAGCGGATCATCTTCTTCCATATCTTCCTGTCCTCTTCATCTTGTTCTGTTACACCCATCAAATGCATGTCTTCTCTCACCACATCCATAAACCTTCTCTTAGGCCTTCCTCTTTTCCTTTTCCCTGGCAGCTCTATCCTTAGCATCCTTCTCCCAATATACCCAGCGTCTTTCCTCTGCACATGTCCAAACCAACGTAATCTCGTCTCTCTGACTTTGTCTCCCAACTGTCCAACTTGAGCTGACCCTCTACTGTACTCATTTCTAATCCTATCCATCCTCGTCACACCCAGTGCAAATCTTAGCATTTTTAACTCTGCCACTTTCAGCTCTGTCTCCTGCTTTCTGGTCAGTGCCACCGTCTCTGACCCATATAACATAGCTGGTCTCACTGCCATCCTGTAGACCATCCCTTTCATTCTGGCTGATACCTGTCTGTCACAGATTACTCCTGACACTCTTTTCCACCCATTCCACCCTGCATGCACTCTCTTTTTCACCTCTTTTCCTCAATCTCCATTACTCTGTACTGTTGATCCCAAGTATTTAAACTCATCCACCTTCACCAACTCTACTCCTTGCCTCCTCACCATTCCACTGACCTCTCTCTCAGTTACACACATGTATTCTGTCTTGTTCCTACTGACCTTCATTCCTCTCCTCTCCAGAGCATATCTCTACCTTTCCAGGGTCTCCTCAACCTGCTCCCTACTATTGCTACAGATCACAATGTCATCAGCAAACATCATAGTCCATGGGCTCATTAGACTCCTGTCTAATGTCGCCTGTCAACCTGTCCATCACCATTGCAAATAAGAAAGGGCTCAGAGCCGATCCCTGATGTAATTCCACCTTGAATGCATCCGTTATTCCTACCGCAGACCTCACCACTGTTACACTTCCCTCCTACATATCCTGTACAACTCTTACATACTTCTAAGCCACTCCCAACTTCCTCATACAATACCACAACTCCCCTTGAGGCACCCTGTCATATGCTTTCTCCAGGTCCACAAAGACGCAATGCAACTCCTTCTGGCCTTCTCTATACTACTCCATCAACATCCTCAGAGCAAACATCACATCTGTGGTGCTCTTTCTTGGCATGAAACTATACTGCTGCTCACTAATCATCACCTCACTTCTTAACCTAGCTTCCACTACTCTTTCCCATAATTTCATGCTGTGGCTCATCAATTTCTATCCCCCTGTAGTTACTACAGTCCTGCATATCCCCTATTTCTATCTTAGAATCATCCTAGGGAATTCTTATAGGATTTTAGTGCAGTTCCTACGAGTTATTCTGAGAATTACTTGGGATGGTATTTATCAAGTGTATTAAAATTAACAAGGTAGGATATTGCTCTAAGCTGCATGCAATTGTTGCCACTGCATAACAACATAAAAGAATAATATTGTAATAAGTACCAAGATAGAAAGACGAAGACACACACACTGAATGAGAGTAAAGCCCAAAATCAGACATGTTTAGTTAACAATGAATAATCTAGAGATTGTTCCTGCCTTCCATCCTAGGTTCCAGTTTCCTTGCGACCCTGCTCAGGATTAAGCAAGTTTAGAAACTACAACGTAGATGGATGAATGGATGATCCACAGCTGTACTATCAGATGATTCATCTTCCCACCATTATGGCAATGTTAAACAACTCATAAAGTAACAGTTATACTAGCTAGAGGACTGTTTCTGAAATCATGTTCACACTTTCAGTGTCCCATTCATCTCCCACTGTGCAGTGTCATGCCTCTCTCCGGTATCCTTCCTTATCTTCTTTCAAGCTGTATTTATCTAATACCTTTAAAATTCTCCACCTGCCTTCTTGAACCTTACTAAGCTTGTAAAATGTAATGCGAAAGTCTGTGGAATACAGAGCTCAGCATACCTGAGTGACATTTAGCTGTCAATCACCCATCCAACCTTGCTTATCTTCAGGTCAATATGCTGGCTTCTACAATACAGTTTGCACCAATGACCACCTGTGTTTTGATACTGTGATATTGCCTTTGATTACCATATGTATGCTCACTTGAGGAAATGATCTTTTTGTGCTTGCCGAATTTCATCAATGCAGCTTGACGTTACATTACCATACATTGTGTGGTGGCAGGGAAAGTGTCTAAATCTGCGTATTACCTCACACATTGTAAAGGTGTTCAAATTTTGGTGTATAATTTGAGAAATGATTTGTTGGAACATACACAAATCATTGCTATTGCTAAGGGGCATTTTACATGTAATGTTACCAACACGTTCATTTTTGCTGATAGCACACGGCTTTTTCACGTAGATGGACTGATCATGTTCCATACAAGATTTGTTAATATTAATCATTCTCGTCTAATCGATATCTTTTTATGAGTTCATCATTCATTGTCCCGCATTCCAAAACATTCAGCTTTTCCCAAGATGTGCATTCCAATCTCTGATTAACCACCATCTTCTGGCAGCTCCTAGTGAGGTAACTCAGCTCACAAGCTCCTGACTAAGTCAGAAGTGGTTTCCTAACTTAGGAAAACTGATAAAATGCTTTACTCCTCTGCTAAGAGTAGGACCAAATTTGCATCACTCTGAAATTTTTGAGGACTATTTTCCTACTCTGAAAGGTTTTAATTATCATGGATACTGGTATTTCACGGCCAAAACACTGCCAAGTCCCACTAGGTCTTTCTACTGTTCTTACATGTGACAAATTTACTAATTATTATCTACATATAATAAAAAGTCATAAAAGATTGAATATAATGGGTGTCATTATAGCAGTGCTGTCTTTCATTCATTCCAGTACTGACCTCTCTGTGCCTTTAATGGAACTTTGTTAGAAATAATACATAGAAATTAGAGTGTCTGTGAGCAAAAAAAATAACTTTTACATTAATTATATTAGTAAAAATGTTTAGTGTATTGGTAATTATAGTAGTTAAATACTTACCAATTTTTTTTATTTATAATTATTATTTAATCTCTTAAGACTGATGTCATAAAAACTCTAGAAGATAAAATGGAAGCATCCATGATGCTGGCACTGACACATTTTCCAGAGGGATTGCATTTACCAGGTATTACATAATGATTATTTTTTGAATATGTTTGCTGTATGTATGTAGAATCATTTAATAAAAAGGAAACCCTACCCCTAACCCCTAACCATTTCTACAAACACTAACTTAACCCTAAGCCTAACCCTAATTTTAAAAACAGACTTACACTACACTGCAGTGGGCTGGGATTGGCTTCAGCAGACCCCCGTGACCCTGTAGTTAGGATATAGCAGGTTGGATAATGGATGGATGGACTTACACTAGAGCAATTTACAGTCACCATTTATCAGAACATGCAACTTTTTGGATGTTGAAGTAACACTAGGAAAAAAATATGCAAACATGTGCAGAACATTTAAATCCCACATAAATTGTGATCAAGCCAGGGTATTCTGCCTGGTCTGCTTAATGTGAGGATCAGCCATGTTAGACTATTCATCCCAATGCTGTTAGAAGAGCGACTATCAGAAATAAATACACAACTGATCCCATTTTTCAAAATAGGCAACACATGCAAAATTGTGTTTTAAACTAAGGAAAGGATCCAATAATTACATATAATCAGTAATGTAGCCAAGCCTTTATAGTTTGTATTAGAAGTCCTGTTGTCATTGACTCATACTTTATATTCTTCCCTTTTCTAGATTCCACAAATGAATTGGAGCAGATGAAGACACTTTGTGATAATACAAACCTTGAAATTTTTAACTGAAAGTTGAACTGACATACATAGAGGTGCAATTCCTAATTTATTGTTTTAGATACTAGCAGGTTTGGTTTTATTTCGATACATTAATATTCTATTTTGGATACCCATAAATTTCATAAACAGTGTTCAAACACTTCTTAAAAATATAATTTGTTATGAAAGTCTCAAAAGAATCTGACTGAAAAATGACACAGCATTAGGTTTTATTGTTAACCCTTTTTCCTAAATATATTATAACACAGTTGTTTTGATCTACATTGTCAATTTGTACTCTTACCTTATGTTTCTTAATTGTATTTTTAAAGTAATGCAATATTAATGTGCAAATGAATTTAGTTTTATATCATATAACACTTCAAAAAAATCAGTATAGCTGATTTGTTAAATTGTGTTCATTAGCCACAGTGTTTAGAGATATTTCAAATGAGTTTAGACTATCTTATGATAAACTATCTATTATTTCCTGTATTACATTCTGTTCAATTGTAAGAAATTTAATGCTCCCTCCATATGGGAAAACAGTATCTTATATTATCTAAAGCTAGAAAAAATGTATTTTCTTTATGTAGAACTGGGTTGAGTTTCTTTAGATTTCACCAAAAACATTAATGTTTTTCATCAATAAGTCTGTTTGGCTCCTGTATTAACTCTTTGTTCTTGGTGGGGATGTAGGTTTTAAAAAGGTTAGTGATTTTAAACTTTATTTGTTTCTGTAATATATATTTTAAGTTTCTTAATTTTGTTTCACTGAAACTTACACTTGATTGTCATATCATAACACTTCTTTTTTAATGCATATCTTTGGAACAAATAAAATACTATGTATTCATTAGTCACGTGCAGTAAATATCAGTATTTTGGCCTCTGATGTAGTCAGCTGGTCAATCAGTCTGTCAGTCCACATATCTGGTCATAAAACTCTTGTCTCTATTTAGACAATTTTGTAGAGTTGAATTTAAGTATAAGTTTGTATTCCCATTCTCTCTGAACACCCTTACGTTGTTACTGTCAGACACAGTGAATCCCTATGTGGAGTACTGAGAAGTTTGACGTTGTAGGCCTCAGTGATACATATTTATGTGTATTGGATCCTATGTAGAATACTAAAGAGTCACTTGCAGTTAAGCAGCACTCATAAGTAATTGTGTGATAGGATTTCTTTTCTCTGAAGTATCAAACTGACAGGAATAAGACCACATTAAAAATTGTAACCCGGTAAACACCAAGAGGCAACGTTGGTCAGATTTTGCCTGACTGCGGTGGGGTTTGGGAATTGGGGGTGGGTTATGGGGCAGGGGGGAATTTGGAGTAACTTGTAGAAAATCACTTCTTGTGAATGGGACTTTTCCAGGTTGGTTGCACTCATAGGGGAAAAAAGCAGTAAAATGAGCTGGAAAGACAGCAAAAGTGGTTGAAAGAAGAAAAAAAGAATTACAGGAGAAAGAAATGGATCTATAATAATAAAAGGCAAAGCCCTCACTGACTGACTGACTGACTGACTGACTGACTGACTGACTGACTGACTGACTCACTGACTGACTGACTCACTCATCACTAATTCTCCAACTTCCCGTGTAGGTGGAAGGCTGAAATTTGGCAGGCTCATTCCTTACAGCTTACTTACAAAAGTTAGGCAGGTTTAATTTCGAAATTCAAAGCGTAATGGTCATAACTGGAACATATTTTTTGTCCATACACTGTAATGGAGGAGGCGGAGTCACGTATCGCGTCATCACGCCTTCTATAATAATAAAAGGCAAAGCTCTCACTGACTGACTGACTGACTCACTCATCACTAATTCTCCAACTTCCCGTGTAGGTGGAAGGCTGAAATTTGGCAGGCTCATTCCTTACAGCTTACTTACAAAAGTTAGGCAGGTTTCATTTCGAAATTCAAAGCGTAATGGTCATAACTGGAACATATTTTTTGTCCATACACTGTAATGGAGGAGGCGGAGTCACGTATCGCGTCATCACGCCTCCTACGTAATCACGTGAACTAAAAACAAGGAAGACATTTACAGCACGAGTCACACGCGGGAACGAAGGTAATGACGTTAATTTTTGACTGTCTTTTAATACTGTGTAAGCATACATATTAACACGTGCAATTAAACGTGTGCATTTACGGGGTGATTTCTCAGGCTTAAAAGCTCGCCTTTTACTAAAAAGGTAAATGCAAAACTATTTTCAATCAGTTTATTGAAATGCTCCCGTTAAGGATTGCAATAACATATTCGCGAGATAAAAGAACGAAGTAGGGGGAAATGGAGGAAGAGCCGCAAACAGCGAAGAGCAAAAAATTAATTAAACAATTGAGAACGGAGCGAGTTAAGCATACAAGCATGTTCATAAGGGAAACAAAGCACGGTGTAAAACGTAAGTTTAAATTAAGTTTATAGAAACGCTCCCGCTGCGGATTGCAATAACATATTCGCGACATAAAAGTTTAATGAGAAGACACGAGGTATAAAAAAGCACGGTGTAAACCGTAACCTTAACTTTATAGAAACGCTCCCGCTGCCGTTTGCAATGCCATATTCGCGAGATACAAGTTTAATGAGAAGACGCGAGGTATAAACGACCGTTTGCATCACTTTGTAACAGAGTTAAAATTGCTGTAGTGACAAACTTTTAACTGCCGGGTCTTAGCTAACATTAAATAAACCCGTGGACATCGCAACATCACACAAGAGAGTGGCTCACGTGAAGTGACTGAACGCAGCAGGAGTGATCACTTGCATTAATCAAACCTGTTCAAAAAAACACATTACACAATTGATAAGGTAGGAAAAGAATATGAAACAAGGCACGGTATAAACCGTAACTTTAAGTTTATAGAAACGCTGCCGTTTGCAATACCATATTCGCCCCTGCGAAGCGCGGTGATTTTGCTATATATATGAAACTATTTCAACCATTGTATGATCTGCTTCTCGCAACTGAAAGAGGGCACCGTGGCAGAAGTTAGCCGACTTGCTCACCAACCACAAGCGTTACCTGGTAGGTAACCACCCATACAATCAGATTGTGAATCAGACTACGAATGCCTGCAATGTAATTACCCCGATCTACATGCTGTCAAATGAACGAACCCCACGCCGTGGCACAACGTTAGGGGCTTCACCTCTACGTCCGAGGATCGATTCCCGTAAGGGAGTGCAGTGACTGTGTACTCCTGATGAGCCCACAATTACGGCGAAACACGTGTCGCATACTATGCATCTTCAAAGCACAGTGTAAACAGTAAGTTTAAATTGAGTTTATAGAAACGCTCCCGCTGCCGTTTGCAATACCATATTAGATGACTTTGTAACAGAGTTAAAATTGCTGGAGCGATACATTTTTAACTGCTGGGTCATGTCGCGTGTTCTTGGGTAGGTACACCAAAAAATTTATACATTTATGCATGTAATAGGCAAACAAAAAATGTACTATACCCGAAAGCACTACAGTAGTACTCAATGTATCTTTACTTCTTAAATGTTAATGTTTTACTGTTTAATAATTTATACGATTCTTATATGTTATTCAGATTCTTTTATCAAAATACCAGTAACAGCGCACTCCACGATAACGTGGAGTGAATACACTTGACATGACCATTCATAGTATTTATCCTCTTTCTCTGTATGTTTACCATTCGTTTGCTCAGAGGTTGATGCGCTTGCTGCTTAATGAGCAGCTCTTGACCCTAGCGTCCCGCTGCTTCTCTTCTTTCGTCGGCATCTTTTCCCGTTAAAACTGATTTCTTTTAAAACTTAGTATGTTTTTCTTTAATTTTTCAGTTTAAGCTGGCACTTAAGTCTTCAATCTGCCTCAAGAATGATTAGCGAAGGTGGTAGACAATGAAAACGTCAGCCGTACGCATCCGCCACGCACGCACTGGTGCGCGCAGCTGTGACTTGATTCTACAATAAAATAAAATAAAGATAAAAAGAGTAATAACTTGCACCACCGCTATTCAATTACACTTGCCTAACGCCTCTCCTAAGGGGAAATACTGTGGGATCTGGACATCCGTCAAAGCAGCAATCACAAGCCCGATTACAAAGAGGGAAGCTGTGATTTATCCTCTCCCTCCCATGTAACAATCACAGCCCGTGTTGCCACGCACTATGTATGTATATGTATATATGTGTATCTGTGTGTATATGTATGTGTGTGTGTATATATATATATATATATATATATATATATATATATATATATATATAATATATATATATATATATATGTGTTCATATGTGTGGGAAAGCGAATAGTAGACGTGACGTAGTATCTGTGTACCAAATTTCAAGTCAATAGGTGAAACGGTTTGCGAGCTACAGCTCATTTAAAATCCTGGACAGACAAACTAATAGCCACGGTACTGTTTTATAGAAGAACATTTTAATGTTTAATAATTTATATTTATATGCAATGTGCTTCTTATATATTACTTCATATTCTCATATGATAATGATGTTAATGTTGTTTATATTGATTTCTATGTTATTGTAAGTGCTCTTTATTTGTGGAAAAATAAATTTGGCAATTTAACTTATTTTATACATACATTTTATTTTTTTCTCTTGCACTCAGTGAGCGAATCCACTGGCTAATCAGCTATATATATATATATATATATGAGAGAGAGATAGATAGATATATGTGTATGTATGTAGATATACAAATATGTATATATATGTATATATGTTTATATATATATATGTAGATATACAAATATGTATATGTATATATATGTATATATGTGTATATATATGTAGATATACAAATATGTATATATATGTATATATGTGTATATATATGTAGATATACAAATATGTATATATATGTATATATGTTTATGTATATGTAGATATACAAATATGTATATATATGTATATATGTTTATTTATATGTAGATATACAAATATGTATATGTATATATGTTTATTTATATGTAGATATACAAATATGTATATGTATATATATGTGTATGTATGTAGATATACAAATATGTATATATGTTTATATATATGTAGATATACAAATATGTATATGTATATATATGTATATGTGTCTGCATGTGTGTGTATATATATATATATGTATGTGTATATATATGTTGATATATGTATATATGTGTGGATGTGTATATGTATATATTTATGTATATACACTATGTTTATGTATATATATGTTTACATAACCTCTTTAACACACTACTTCTCCGCTGCGAAGCGCGGGTATTTTGCTAGTCTTAAATAAAAGTAACACCTTATTTGCATAAGAGAATCAAACTGATCTGTGGTTGGTTGGCTACTTTTTAAAATTACATGATTGGTCGGCATTGGGAGTTATGTACGATGATCTGTAACTGTCTGACTAGTTCCTGAACTACATTACATTGCTTAAAGAGGCAACATTGCTTAGATGTGGCCCGACTGCTGGGGTGAACTCGTAGAAAATCACTTCTCGCGAATGAGAGTTTTTTAGGTTGGTTGTACTCATCGTTGAAAAAACAGCAAGTAGACTGGAAAGCCAGCAAAGGTGGTTGAAGGAAGAGGAAATAAAAAAACAAAAAGTCAGAAGAAAGAAATGTGTCTAAAAATTCACTAAAGGCCCTCATTTGCATAAAATAGTTGAAGTGCTCTGTGATTGGCCAGCTGTGGCATTGATTCAAACTAATTTGTGATTTGCTGATGCTGGGAGTGATTTAAATTGGTCTGTGCAATTGCGGGATCAGGCCTTGGCCCATTAGAACGCACTGATCACTTAGGATCAAAAAGCCGCTTAAATAAAAAAAAACATAATAAATGTGTTTGATATGTTTAAGCAATTGTTTTGTCAAGGCTTTACATGTGCATTACAGGCAACACAAAGTATGTCAGATTTTGCTTTCTTTTTTATTACTTCAGTTTGTATGTGCTGTGGAAGTTAAGTCCCGGTACAGATAGACAGACCACATAAGTGCAAAAGCAACACACTTTTATTTACTTCTTCTTGCCTTTACACATCACACAATTGCTCAGTCCTTTCTTTCTCTTGTCTTTCTCTATTCTTCTCTTTTCTCTACCTCCTCCACTTCTCTTCTCGCAAGCTTTGTCATCCTCTTCCCAACTCAGGCTCCTCGAATGAAAAAAGGTGACGTCCTTTATACTGCATCCGGATGTGCTCCAGGTGCCCTCCAATTAGCTTCCGGCAGAACTTCCAGGTGTGGCAGAAGTGCTGCATGGGTAGCCGGAAGTACTCCAGGTTTCCCTGGATCTTCATCTGCCATCATTTCTGAGTGTGGCGGAAGTGCTGCTATCCAGGGCTCCGGCATTGTCCAGGCACCCCCTGGCGGTGGCCACAGGCTCCGGCAGAGTTGAGTTTCCAAGCTCCAATCCCGTGGCCCCAATGCAAATCAGGGGGGCTACCCTCTTGTGTCCCGGAGAAGGTATTGTCTCTCTCCTGGTGCTTCCACCCTCAAGGCGTCCTGGCTGGGCAAAAGCCCCAGCCATCTGCCACAAATCCTGATAATCCACTTTTTGTGACAAAGTGTGTTTTAAGTAACCTTTTCAATTGAATGCTGCAATACTCACTTCCCAGTGCGCAAATCAAAAGTGTTTCATGCTATGCAAAGTCAACCTAATTTAAAAATGGAAATAATAATAATAATGTAGAGCAGTATTAATAACAATAATAATAATGTAGTGAAGCACTATGTCAGTATGCATGGCTCAAAAGGATTTAGCTGCTTTTCAGGGTTTGTTTATGACTTGTGTGGCACACGGCTGGGGCTGGCACCCAGCCGGGACGCCCAGGAAGACAGGAGGAGGGCTCATGTCTCCTCCAGACCACGAGGGGGTGACCGTCCTGGTTGCTTTGGGGACCACGGGTACAGAGCTTGGAAGCTCAGCCCTGTAGGGACCCATGCTCACCGCCAGGGGGTGCCCCCATGCCTGAAGGTTCCTGGACCCCAGTACTTCCGCCACACCCAGAAGTGCTGGGCAGAAGACGAGTGGGGACACCCGGACTGCTTCCGGGTACGCAGCCGGCACTTCCGCCACACTGGGGCGTGTTAGTGGGAGATTGCCGGAACACACCTGGAGCACATTTGGGTGCTAATAAAAGGGGCCGGCTCCCTTCACAAGGAGGCTGGAGTCGGGAGAGCAGTTGGACAAGGTCTCAGGAGGAGAAACAGAGGCGGCCTGAAGAGTGAGGCATAGTGGTTGGCCTGGACTTTGGGGAGTCTGTGGGTTGTGGTGCACTTGAACTTTGTAAATAGAACTTATAAATAAACATGTGTTTGGTACAAAATGATGTCTACCTGTCTGTGTCCGGGGTGTTCCCCACACTTGCTATCCTAAAAAGAATTTGCTTTTCCAGGTGTCACCACTAGATGGAAGATAAGAAAGCAGTACAGATTGCATCAGATTTTGATGGCTTTTATATTTGTTGCGGCATTGCACACTCATATTTCTTCGGTGATTTGGACAAGCAGTAAACAAACAGTAAATGGGGTGGCCTGGTTGACACTACACCTTTTCTTTGGATCCCCTTTGCCCGTTACACTACATATTATAGAGAAAGCAGTCAGTATTTGAAAAGTAAAATGTGAAGTGCTAAATTAATAGGGTTAAGTATGTAAATGATTAAATGAAGAAATGTTTCCATATTGATAGAAACTCCAGGGCATTGGCATTGATAGAAACTCCAGGACATTGGTAAGGGTGGGCAGCAGCTTCAACTTTGATGGAATTTCTTTGGTAGTTTGGATTGGTTATTGAGAGGTTATTGGATATGTTGGGATTTCACCACAGTTGTAATGCTTTATTATTTGCAGCTTTTTTTATTAGTCTTCTTTTTAATATGGCTCAATAGAATCTCAAACTTGCTTAATTTAAATCAGAGCTGCAGATGGGCTGGAGTCATTTTCTACAGCACTGGACACAAGGTAGGAAACAACCCTAGACGAGCTGCCAGTCTGTCACTGACAAAGAAAACAAAAAAGTCATAACCGCTTTGTGCTATATGACCAACATCAAGAAACTCAAAACCACATAAAAGTATTCAGCCTCAACAGGTTTGTTTTTTGTTTCTTCACATTTAAGAGTTTCACAGTTGGGAATTTTGAAGAATTTATTTGGGGAATTTTATTTATGAGTCACATATCCTTTGTATGTTTGTCTGTTAAAACACAAATGTGCTTCTCATTTTCACTTGTGTTGTAGAGGGGTTAGCATTTTTTAATAATTCCATATTTTGCTTATACATTTTTTTTTAATCGTAGGCAAGAAATTGTTATTTACAAAGAAATAATCAATTCTTGAGTAGCAATGATATACTGGTGAGTAGAAGGAATATGCTATTGAGTTTGGGTTTAGAAATCTCCAGGGGTCTGATAAGTTGTGATCAGTTACAAACTGTGCAATTGTCTTTGCGGTTTTGGATGGGGACCTATCTAGAACAATTTAAAGAACGATTAAAGACCCCAGTCATTATAATTTTATGAGTGTTCACATTGGGAACGGATGAAAATACATTTTGCATGAATTCCCTATCATCGACATTGGGTGCATAAATATTTATCAAAAATCACTTTACAGTTAAATAAATTACCTATGACAATCACATATCTCCTTTCAGGATCAGATACTACAAATGAGACTGTTCTATGTATAAAAATTCCCACACATCTAGTTTTCTGTGTAAAGCTGGAATGGAACATTTGTCCAGTCCAGTGTCTGTGCAGCCAAGACTGATCCTTGCTTAATAAGTGAGTCTCCTGTAAAAATATTATTTTAGCATTGTGGTGTACCAGTTAAGGCTTTCAACTTCAGACACTGAGACTGTGGATTCTAATCCCACTACTGACACTGTGTGACCATGAATAAGTCACTTCACCTGCCTGTACTCCCAATCTAAGAAAAAAAAGAAACTAATTATAGCTCGTTCTCAATTGTAGTCTTCCATAATGGTGTCAGCCAAACTAAGTCAATGTAAAAACTGACCTTTCAGGAAGGCCAAAACCTCACTAGTACACCTATGTTTGACTTTCAAGACTCGTCTGGGTTAATTTACATAAGGGCCTCCTCTCCTGCCCTTTAGATTTGAGCTTGGCCCTTTTTTGGGATCCACGTACGGACATGTATAGATAGTGCTTATACTGACTGCCCTAGGCAAGAAACAGTCCAGAACAGAGTGACGGTCCATTGCAGGGGCCATGGAATTGCCAATGAGTGTCATCTTTATGCCCTTGGGGATATATGAAGGAAAACCAGTGCAGTCTGCAGTGAGACATCTGGGAGTAGGATTCAAAATCAGGCCTAGTTGTGAAGTATCAGTGTGAACCACTGCATTAACAAACTGCTCTTATTAACTAGTAATTTAACATTCATTAAAAAAATATTTATAATGCTCTTATTGATGCACAAGACAGTCCCCTTAAACCTTTATGTCTAACATTAAAATGCTTTTCAGTGCTTCCCAAAATGAAATCTGTTATATGAAATTATGATTGATTTATCAGGCAGAAGAGACCAATGCCAGTGAACTGTTGAGGTATTCGTTTTCTGTTTTCATACATTCCTGTGTGAGACAACTCAAGCAGAACGCTTCAATAGGAAGCAGAAATTCCGTTCATTTACGGCAAGTTTTTGTTTATTTATTTTCATATGTGTAACTTGCACCATTTTTCACTTGCAGAGATTAGAAAAATTCATGGACAGAAGCTTGTTGCTGAGGTTACCAAGACGTTTTCCTTTCCCATGCCCGCCTTTAACATATAAACTGCGAATGGCAGACAGGAAGTTAAAGTCAGATTTGTTAAAGTTGATAGCTCAGTTTGCGGTAAACCACAAATGAGGGTGTCTGAAATTCATTTCTAGCTATTTGTCGTCTTTTAAACTACATTGTGCTGTCTGAGACACTTGAGCTAGGCTAGGAGTTGATACTTTTAAACTGTGCTAGTGTCCCTTTTAATCTTTTTATCATTATTCCTGAGATAACTTGTCCACAGCTGATTGTATGTGCACCATCACCCTCAAGTCTACTCTTCTCTGGAGAACTGAGGGTAGTGAAGAAGTGCTATTGGAGCATAAAGAATGTGAAGAAAAAAGTCATTAATCATGTTGTATTAGATATAGAGTGACGGATTTTCTCTTAAAGAATTAGGGGTGGCCCCTTTAGGAAAGCTAGGGGAAACTGAGAATGGGGATATCACAGTTTTACAATGCTATATATAAATGCATCTACACTGCTGAAACACATGACAACTCTACGGAACAAAACCAAACAAATAAGTTTTTAAGTTTACTTTATAACTTGTGTACTTTAAACAACCCCTTAAGCACTTGCTGGATGTGTATTAGTATGTTACAATGTGACCTACAACCACTTTGTCACTGCTTTCTCATAGGATAGCTCAATTAAATTAGAAACCTCCATATAGCCACTCAGACTGTATTTTATTTAAGCCACTGAATGATATGTGACCAGCTTTATGCTTGCACAAATTGTGGCCTCTTCAAGTTCTGGCCTACCTTGCACACTTACCCTTTTTGGCATCCCTTATGTCTTTTAGTATTGATGCACTGAGTAATATTTTTTGCAGTGCTCCAAGGGAAATAAAACATCTATTTGCCACAGGGTCGATGACATCTAACACTGCAAAGACAATTAAACAGTTGTGATAATAGAGGCACTGTCGACTCCTTGAACCCTCAGACCAGACGTCAGACACCAGATAAAAGTCCAAATATTGAATTTATTATAATAATAATGTGCACAAAGCACCCACCTCTCCACAACACTCATATAAATCAATACAATAATCAATCTTCCACTCCCAGACGCGTTGCCACCCTTCCACCCAGCTCAGCTCATCGTCTGGGATTTCCCTTGTCGCCTTGCCTATGACGTACTTCCAGGTTATAGGGCATGTAGAATTCAATGAGCCTCCCTACAGCGTCTCCTGGAGGTCCCCATGGTATCCAGCAGGACTGGTTGTAAAAACTACAAGGTCCATGAGGCCCTCCTGGAATTCGGGGAACCTCTATGCCACAGGGAGAGCTCCATCTGGCGGCATGGGGGTGTTGGCCGGGATGACAGGCCGGCCATCCCTTACACAGTTTGTAACTGACCCACAACTTATCAGACCCCTGAAGATTTCTAAACCCAAATTCAAGAACATATTCCTTCTACTCACCAGTGCATCATTGCTACTCAAGAATTGATTAATTTTTTGTAGATAACCATTTCTTGCCTACGATTTAATCCTGCAAGTATGATGCTATTGTTATTTCCCCCTGATCCTGGAGATAAAATCAATATTCCCCACATACTCATCTCGCTGATGGCATCTTAACCCACTTTTATTAGCAGACGAGAACTTTACAGAATTTATATCAAAACAAATCAGTTTTTTTCTAGAGTCAAATATATCCTCAGAGGTCTCTGCAGGGATACTCTGGGAAACCCTGAAAGCCTTCTTAAGAGGAAAGATTATATCATGTCTTTCCCACAGAAATAAACTGGAAAGCAAGCAGGTATCAAAGCTAACCAACGAAATTACTAGAATAGATCAAGAACATGCCAGGTGTCCAAGTGAGGCTTATCATAGGAAAAGGCAGGCTCTGAATTCAGAACTCAACCTCTTAACAACTAAAGAAACTGAACAACTCATTTTTAAATCAAGACATCATTACTATGAACATGGAGAGAAAGCTAATAAGCTTTTAGCTCAACAAATCCACAAGCGAGAAGTTCACAGTGCAATCCCAGCAATTACCAACACAAACGGAGACATAATCATTGACTATAAAAATATAAAGCACACGTTTAGAGACTACTATAAATCCTTATATTCTACTGAGTTTAAAGAAGACAAGACACAATCTAATGCATTTCTGGATGCATTAGAGATACCACAAATAGATACTCTTAATGCAGATGAATTGGATAAACTCTGGTGCTACCAGAATTACTAGATGCTATAAAGTCACTTCAGAGTGGGAAAGCAGCATGCCCCAATTGCTACCCTGCCAAATTTTATAAGAAATTCTCCACTCAGCTAGCTTCCCTCATATTAGCAACATTCACAGAAGTTAGAGACAATAAAATTCTACCTCAAACTTTTCGTCAAGCATTAATCACCATCTTTCCTAAACAAAATAAGGACATTTACAATGTGCATCATACAGACCAATTTCACTTCTGAATAATGATGTTAAGATACTGTCCAATGTCCTAGCTAGAAGGATGGAGAAAGTGCTGCCTTTAGTAATATCACAAAATCAAACTGGATTTATTAAAAGCCGACATTTAGCGTCCAGTCTTTGATGCCTGTTTAATGTAATATACTCACCCGCAAAGTCAAACATGCCAGAGATTTTATTATCCTTGGATGCAGAAAAGGCATTTGATATGATTGAATGGAACTACCTTTTCACTACATTGGAGAAATTTGGGTTTGACCCAAACATTTGTGCATGGATCAAACTACTGTATACCAATCCAGAAGCTTCAGTTTGTATTAACAAAATTAATTCAGACTACTTTAAACTAGAACGTAGTACCAGACAAGGATGCCCCTTGTTACCACTACTTTTTGTAATTGCCATTGAGCCACTGGCAGTTCACTTTTGAAATTCTTATGAGATAAAGGGGATTATCAGAGAAGGACTTGAACAGAAAATTTCTCTATATGCAGATGATATGGTACTGTATATATCAGACCCACAAAATACTGTGCCTGCAGTCCTAACAGCGCTAGCAGAATTTCAAAAGATTTCTGGTCTCAGAATTAACTTGACTAAAAGTGTGCTCTTTCCAGTGAATTCTCAAGCACACAATATTAGATTGGACAGCTTCTCTTTTATCATTGCAGATCAGTTTAAATATCTAGGGATAAATGTTACAAGTAGACATAAATCTCTTTATCAACAAAATTTCACTGTCTGTATTGAAAAAATCAAGCAAGACTTGAATAGATGGTCAACCCTTCATGTCACTTTAGCTGGAAGAATTAACATTGTTAAGATGAATACCCTCCCTAAGCTTCTCTTTTTATTTCAAAATATTCCAATATACATCAATAAATCGTTCTTTAAGAAATTAGATTCAACCATAACCTCATTTATGTGGAATTCAAAATATCCACATATCCAAAGAGGCCAAAGGTAGAAGGTGGCATGGCACTACCTAACTTTCAGTTTTACTACTGGGCAGCAAACATACAACATATTAAAACCTGGACATTGACACAAATAGATGAACATATGCAGGCTTGGTGTGCAATAGAAATAGAATTCTGCAGTTCATCCTTATATTCCTTGCTTTGTGCCCCAATAAATGCAAGTTATCATCAATATACTAACAACCCAATTGTGCTTCACTCACTCAGAATATGGAACCAATGTAGGAAGCATCTTAAGATAGAGAATCTTTTATCGGTGGCACCTCTGCATGAGAACCACCTGTTTCAACCCTCGCAAACATATGCAGTTTTTAATGTCTGGAAAACATCTGGGATTAAATCACTTAGAGATCTGTACATAGACAACGTCTTTGCATCCTATGAATAATTACATTCTAAATGTAACTTTCCAGCAACACACTTCTTTCACTATCTTCAAATTAGAAACTTTGTTAAACAGAACCTGCCCAATTTTCCTCATCTCCCATCTCCCTCTATGCTGGAAAAAATATTGCTCAGTTCCGAGGACTCAGACAGCATCTCTGCAATATATAAAATTATTTTACAGTCCCTCCCTTTCAAAGATCCAAGAGGACTATGGGAAAAGGATCTCTCCCTCAACATATCAGAAAAGGAGTGGAAGGTAGCAATGCAGAGAATTCATTCGAGCTCCATATGTGCAAAGCATACAATTATTCAACTAAAAATGATATATCGAGCATATCTGTCTCACTTAAAATTGTCCAAAATGTTTCCAGAGCAAGATTCAACCTGCGAACGCTGCAATCAAGTTCCAGCCTCACTGGGTCACATGTTTTGGGCTTGCACCAAATTAATATCATTTTGGACCAACATTTTTAAATACCTTTCAGACAGCTTTGGTGTCACAATCCCTCCTAATCCACTAACAGCTGTGTTTGGTGTTCTTCCAGATTGGCTTAAAGTGGAGAAGGACAAACAAATTGTAATTGCCTTTACTACACTATTGGCAGAGACTTATCTTGCTCAACTGGAAGAATCCTAACTCTCCCCTGTTAAGTCAGTGGGTAACTGATGTTATATATTATTTGAAATTGGAAAAAATAAAATTCCAACTTAGAGGATCAGTGCAGAAATGTGTCCAAACCTGGCAAGATCTAATCAATAAAATTTTAGAATAAGCTTTTAAAGCACTGAGGAAGCAGATTCTCTCCCTATTCTCTTTTTTTTCTTTTACTTCTCCATTTATCTATATTCACTTATTAATCTATCTATTTGCTTATTTTACTAGGTTTAAGTTTTATTCTGCTGCCCATGCTCTCTTTCTCAGAGGTGGGCATTGATTCATTTTCAATCCTATTCTTGTAAAATGTATCTATTTGTATAGAATGTTGTGTGATTTCAATAAAATCGATAAAAAAAAAAAACATCTATGTGCATATATCTGGCATAATTTGCTCTTCGCAGATCTAAATACAGGTTGGCCCTTGTGATGTGTCTGTTTAGGATTTATGGATCTGCCTGTTTGCAGGTTTTTCCTTCTGCTGAAAACCACAGATGGTGCTGTTGCAGCGCTACTAAAATACAAATCCCAGTAACACTGGGAGTTCTGTGTCATTGGTCAGCTTCGGTACTTGTGAAGGCTGGTGTGTGAAACAAAATGAAGGCACAATCTTTAAAAGTCATAAGAAGCCAGAAGGATCTCAGTCAGTAGCATCTTTTTGTTTCAATACTTCATGGCACATTTGGAGTGCAATGTATTTTGTATCTGTAATATTAATCACTTTTGTCATTTACTACCATAAATATTCACACAACTTTGTTAGATTAATTGAGTTTTGCTAAAAGCTACTATTTACTGAAGACTACTGAACTACATAATTTGTCTTAACAGCCAGTCTCACACACGTGATTTTCTTGCATAGTTATCATTCCATGTGAATCGTAAGGGAAAAATTGTATTGTGGAAATAACATGCCTTGACACAGCAAAAAAGTTTAGGGCAGCCTCCCCGTGTATTTGAAGTATGGCTGAAAAATAGGCAAAAAAAGGTAAATTCAAGGTTGTTACAGCTACGAGTCCAAAACAGAACTGATTGGTAGAAGGAATATGGCGGTTTTTAGAGTCAGACAGGGGAAATTACGTCATCTGGACAGGAATCAGAAGTGGTGTCATCGGGTCCAGAACCCGGAAGTGACATCATCAAGTCCATGTGGAATTCTTGTGTTTGGCCTTCAGGGACAAAAGAGAAAGGATTAGTGCACTCTGCCATCCCCTGGTTTGGCATGGAACTACCTTCTTTGAACCCTTTAGTTGCATCCCATGTGCGCATGTATATATATATATTTTTTTTTTTCAGAAATTTAAATTCTCTCTGAAGCTCCTTGTTAAACAAGCACAAATGCTTAGTCATATTGGCAGATTAAGCCAAGTAAGCCATCTCAGAAGTAAAAGCATGATATCATGCATGCACAGTCTCCAATCCTTGCATCAAAATACAGAAAATCTGATTGGTTTGATTTTGCCTGCTTTGAACAGAATTGATATGATTGGTGAATTTTAATTCATTGAGGGATGTAGGTTCTAAAGTGCTCTTTCTAAAATGATTACATACAGCTCTGTTGATGAAATGAAAAATTAGTCATTTTTCAAATACAGGACAGATGAGTATTTTTTAAAAATAACTCAAAACACCAAAACTAGCCAAGAAATATGTGACTGCTTTGGAATTATCAGATATCTTTTAACCCTAATTAGAGAAACCTCTTCAGAAATGGACAGTGGCAGCATTATAGACTTTCATTTTATGATGTCACTTCTGAGGGTACATGGTATCACAAGAGTATTGGTCAAATTTCAAAGCTGTTATTTGCCAGATCTATGGGGCTTTTTACAGATATATTGTCCCTTAAAAATGATGGCATGTTAGATGTAATTGTGATTGCTCCCAGCTGACACGTACAGCAATCGACCCAGCAGCACACAGTGAAAACCATCATTTTGTCTGATGTTAGTTATGTTGAGCTGCTGATTTGCTTTTCACTTTTTGCATATTATGGTGTAATTCAAAAGCCTAAAGTTAGAACGTGCTAGTCAACAAAATCTTTATTTGAAAAGTCTTATGGACAGGAGATCACAAGTGAAAAAGTGTCAGTTTACTACTCAGGTGTTTGCATTTTGTTGACAACAATTTACATGTCAATTTGCACAAAAGTGAGAAATCCTTTTTGAAATAAAAAACATTGTTTGAAGCACTAATAGAGATATTCACTAGAGTCTACATTGTTGATGAATCACTTGTGCTTTACAAAGTTTGGTAGGATCTTTACTGAAGAATTGGTTAAGCTTAATGGTAGCTGGACAAAAGTGCCCAGAGTCTGCAAACAGGTGAAAAACAACAAACCAACAAACTATGCTGATGCTGTTATCAGTTTAATTAATTTTAATTTTTTTTACATTATTCTTGTTTTCATTTTTTCTTGGTTTAACCTTAACAGTGAAAAATAATTAATATTATTAAAATTATTTGTTGCCAGAAAAATATTTCCAAATATTTTTCCTCCCTCTTCATTCTTAGATAGTTAAATGACCCTATTTGCTTTGTGTTAACATTTACCATGGTGTACTGTCTCTGCTGAGGGATCACTTGCTGACATTGCACTCTCTCTATCTTTCTCGCTCTTATATCTGTATTGTTCATAATCTTAGACACATACTGTGTGTGTGCAGTTGTTATTCAAGTTTAGACAATTCCCATGTTTTGAAATTATATACCAGTTTTACCATTGTCCCTCAGAACAGCTAGGTGATACACAAGCAATGATTCTATCAGGGGCCCACCCCCACCCTCCTCTAAGTCCATCACTGTGCGAGATCATTATTAAAATATACCTTTTATTTTAAGACAGGCTTAAACTGGATGACACCAATTTTTAGATATATGCATTTAAATACTTTATAAATTTGCTCCTGAGTGCAAAGCAGCTGGGATAAGGATCTGCACCTTCAAGTCTGAGGTCATGGTTCTCTCTAGGGAAAGCATAGACTGGTCCCTCCAGGGGCCTCATGCATAACACCTTACATAGAATTAACACTAAAACATGGCGTATGGACAAAACTATAAATGTGGATATGTACAAAAAAATACAGATGCATAAAACTGCATAAATGAAGTTCTACGCACTTTCCCTTTATAAATCCTAAATCAATATAAATAGCACCTTTTGTTTAGTGTTTTGTTAAAAGACAATGGCAAAATCACATGCAGAAAAGAAGAACTTCAGCAAATACAAAATGGAGGTCCTGCTCAGTGAAGTGGAAGCAAGAAAGAACATACCATTTGGTGGCTTAAGCAGTGGTATAAGCAACAAAAGGAAAATGATGGAGTGGCACAGAGTGGTGGAGGCACTCAAAAGTTCAAGTTCAGAAAGTTGCACAAAATAAAAAGAAGTCAGATATCAAAGTCAACTGAGTATCATATAGAAGCATATTAGGGTCACAGAGAAGAAAAAAATAGGGACACTGTGCAAAAAGGTCTATGTTGAGATGTAGACTTTAATCTCAAAATTCCACTTTAATCTCATAGTTAATTTTGTCATTAAAGCAGAACATCATAAACTTCATCTTAAAATCAATATTTAATTTACAAGAGTCTCAAACCCCACCGTAACTAAAGTACCACGTTAAATGATTTGCATTCTATGTGTTCCCCAACTCAATTGTTAATCGCTATGTACTTCTTAAACGGTCTATCTCTTAAGCTGACAGGAGTGCGCAGGCAGTGATTACCACAAATTACATTACATTCATGATATTACAGCTCTGAACATTTTACTAAGATGTATATTTGACATCATTTTCATGGTGAAATAAATTAAAGCATGTATTAAACATGTGTGGGCATGATGGTGGTGTGGTAGTGCTTCTGCTTCACAGTAAGGGGGTGTAAGACGCTAGAGGTCACTGTTGCCTCTTTCAACCCAATAGACAGACACTCTGGACACAAGTTAAAAGCACCAAGAAGTCTTCTTTTTAATTATTTCTTCTTTTCCAGTGCCTCCAAAGCACCACAGCCACCAATAACACATAACTCTAACAATGATCACAATATTCTCTCTCCTCCACACCTCCCAGCAAGCACTGTCCACCTCCTCCCGACTCAGGCTCTCTTACTGGGTCTCCACCAGTCCTTTATACAGTCCTTGACCCGGAAGTGCTTCTGTCCTTCCATCCACGTGACTCGGGTCAGATGAAGGACTGTATTTTTCTTCAGCCTGGAAGTATGTCTGTGCCTCCATCCCCATGACTTTAGAGTGCTTACAGGCTATGTACATACTATCCAGTCTTTCTGCAGCATCTCCTGGCAGCACCCACGGTACCCAGCAGGACTGTATTGCCGAACTCCCAGTCCTATAGTGCCCTGCAGGCATCTGGGACACCACTGCAGTCCAGGGAAGCTGCCATTTATTGTCCTGGGGAAGGCAGTGTCCCTGATAAGCTGCCCTCCCCAATCCTTCCATTACCGGGGAGTCCTGGCCAGGATAAACTGCCGACCATTCCTTATGGGGTAATGTCCCATGTGATCCCTGCCTGGAGTTTGTATGTTTTCCTGGTGGGTTTCCTCGGTGTGCTTTAGTTTCCTTCCAAAGGTAAGCTGGTTAGGGTATTTGGTGATGCTAAATTGCCGCTACTAGTGTATGTTTTGTTTGTCATACATGTTTAAGTATTCCATCAATTGTTGTGCCCATCTCAGCAAGCATTGTGTGCAAGGCAGGATCAATCCCCGGATGGGATGCTAGCTGGTGAATACGAGCACACATGTCTATAATTGCTGAAAGGCAGCGGTGCTTTTGCCACACCACTGTGCCCCCACATTATTTAAATTAAGTTAACAATTTTTCTGTAAAATGTAATATACATACTTTAATGCATTTCATCATAAAACAATATCAGGTACACATCCTAGTATTCTTACAGCACACAGCTGTAAGAGGATAGCTCTTGGAAATCTAAATTGGCTTAGAATGGCACAAGAAATCAGTATGATCTCTAAATAAGCCCTCTCTTCAAGTTCTTCCATTTGTGATGTCTTCTAGCAACACTAAAGAAACCATAATAGTTGAAATAGTATGGCCATTTCTTAAACCATTATATTGTTACAGATCAATTAAAATCAAGTGCCTTAAATTTGTAAACAATATTAATTTTGGTGTATTTTATAAAGCCTATGTCATGGATGCAAATCTTAAAAAAAGGAGAAACCAGACAGAAAGAGTAGCACTGCTTTGACACTGGATGCTGCCTGTTTACAAAACCGAGCAGAAACGTGCATGCATGGTGTGAGGCTGCCGTAAAAATGTGTGTAGCTTTATGCCAAGTTTAGTTTTTATACATCTCAAAGTGAAACATATTTTGTGCATACACACCATTTATACAGTTCATGAGGCCCCAGGTGAGTAGAGGACTTCAGGTATCTCAGGATTTTGTTCATGAGCGATGGTAAAAGAAAGTGTGAGACTGACAGCCAGGTTGGTGCAGTGGCAGCTGTTCTGCTGGTGCTGTACCGGTCCATGGTGGTGAAGCAGGAGCTGAGTCTTAAGACAGGACTCCTGGTTTACAGGTTAATGTAAACCAGGAGAGTCCTCACCTGTTGTCATGAGCTGTAGATAATGAGCAAAAGAAGTAGATCGGAAGTACAAGCAGCAGAAAGGAGTTTTCTTCACAGGGTGGGTGGGCTGCCACTTCATGACAGGGTGAGAAGTGGGCGGTTACCCTGTGACAGACCCAGGATGCACAAGAGGGATTGTACAGTATCTATAGGCTGGTGTGTGAATCCCTGGGAATTCCCAAGGAAGAGCTGTAATCTGTAACTGGGGAAAGAGTAGCCTGAGCTGACTTGTTCGGTCTGCTGCCACCGTGACCCTCACCAGGAAAAGTGACTGAGATGATGAAATAAGGTACTTTATAAATAAAAATGTGGTATCTTATTAAAAAAGTCATGATAGATGTATTAGGTAGTTGATTTTAATTTAAAATGAAAAATTATTTTCTTTCTGTAAAATAGATTTGATAGATTTTATTTGTATATTGATTCACTAAGTTCGGGTTGAGGTTAGTCAGTCAGTCAGTCATTACCCAACCCGCTATATCCTAACACAGGGTCACGGGGGTCTGCTGGAGCCAATCCCAGCCAGCACAGGGCACAAGGCAGGAACAAATCCCAGGCAGGGCACCAGCCCATCACAGGGCACACACACACACACACACACACACACACTAGGTACAATTTAAGATAGCTAATGCACCTAATCTGCATGTCTGGAAACCGAAGCACCTGAAAGAAACCCACACAGACACGGGGAGAACATGCAAACTCCACACGGATGACCCGGGAAGCGAACCCAGGTCTCCTTACTGCGAGGCAGCAGCGCTACCACTGCACCACTGTGCCGTCCGGGTTGAGTTTACAACAAAGCAAATTCATACCCCTGAATTTGGCTGTAGTGTATAAACATATATATTGTCACACGTATGCGCTTGGGAGAACTTCAGGTCTCCTCAAACGATAATTTCATTCCGAACCTAAGGTTGGCACTGTGATCTAATTCATCTCCTATTCTTCTGCCTGGAGACAAGAAGATTGACTGAACTAAGATCAATGATGTCAGTTCTGGTTTTGGGTTTCTTGAAACAACTCCTGCCATGTCATCTGCCTTATAACCATCTTCACTGCCATCTTTCCTTTGTTTTACAAACAATCCTTCAATTATACAGGAATCACAATATATATATTATATATATATATATATATATATATATATATATATATATATATATATATATATATATATATATATATACTATATACTGTATATATAAATAAGGAAGAAATCAGTGATATTTAGCCGCAGTGTGTTGGACTGCCAAAGCAAACAAAAAAAATGGATGGACCGATGTTACTTTAATAAAGTTGGCTTTTGCTTGCCTTTGTTGGTTGATTTGTCTTGAAGGGGATCAGGGTCTGAAATGAATGTTAACTTCAGGTGGTTCTTAGTTTATCTAGGAGACAGGGCAAAAGGAGTGGAGATCCAATCTGTGTGCCAGAAATGATCACCCACAAAGTTTTTGTTTATTGTAGGGGGAAACAACATAGAAGTAGTAAGGGTGTGCATTGCAACATCAGCCTTCCCCGTTCTTTTTACTTACTCAAAGTCAAGAAGTTGGTCTTATGGCCTGCAACTGTGAGCAGGGCCGGATTTTCCTATAGGCTAACTAGGCTTCAGCCTAGGGCCTCAAGATCAAGAGGGGCCTACATTCAAATTGTTAGCAAAATTTTATCATCTCTCATGTAATTTACAAACTTAAAAATGGAAGGTGAAAGGGCCTCATAAGTGGAATAGCCTAGGGCCTCTTTTCATATAAATCTGGCCCTGACTGTGAGTGTATATATATACTGTATATATCCATTTTATATATATATATATATATATATATATATATATATATATATATATATATATACATACATATATATATACATACAGGTATATAATATTTATATAATGGATAATCAGTTTTTGCTTTATTCATCATACTGAAGAATAAGTGGAGACCAATGACTCTAGCACTAAAATGCTTAAAGTCAAGCCATCAATCCATGTACAGCTTCTCCACATACCTATAATTGTGATTACATTTGTTTACCCCAAGATGGTGATGTTGCTTTGCTTGAGTCCAGAATGCAACCAAAACTTTGCTAAATTGGACATTTCCCTTATAAGATTAGGGTCAGAATGATAAAATACTTAAGAGCTGATCTGTATTTGTGGTAAACATTTGGTGTTTTTCTCGCTTGCCTGCTCAGAATATTAAAATGCTGTACTACAGCTCCACTTTGAGCATATACAGTATTCATATAATCACTTCTAAAACGTTACTGTAAGAGAAAGTCTCTGTCCCTGAAGAACTTTATAATCATTTATGATAACGCCTATGAAACATAATTTTAGTTGTTTCCTCTGCAATAACAAATTTACATAATATGCAGAATAATGGCTAACAAGGGGACTATATGACATAAAACTACTTTTTGAAATTACACTTCATTAAGATGTCTTGAAATCCTAGTCAATTTGTGACTTTAAATTCCCAGGTCTGCAGGTGTGCTTGAGTGTACCCTGCCGTTGATGTGCATTATCGTGTGGTGTGATGGTTCATAAATTTGTCATATGCTGCATCATAGACTGCAGCTTCAATAATTACATTATGACTTGTTTGTCACCACATTTATAATTTCAAAAGGGGAAGTAAAACAAAAGTGCTTAGAATGTACAAATGACAATATTACTACTACTACTACTATTGCTATCATAGTCATGCAGACTGAGATATTTGTGTAAATGATTAGGGCGAGTGACAGTGTCTGACATTGATGGGTCCAGAATCGACAGGTGACACAGGTGATTCATAAATGATCAGACCTACTTACAGTGTAATGCTAAGAGACTGATTGTGGAAGGGATGAGCTTTTGATTTTTTCTCTGATCGACAGCCCTTTGTCTTTAGCCACTCCGCAATAAATGGCACCAGCAGATGGGATTTTACAGTCAGGAAACATTAAGCAGTTTCACACCAAAGACTTGCACGCAATTATCATGTTACAGCAACACTGCACATTTCCTTCCTGAAATGAATAAGAGACTTTCGTACTTCTTGTTGTTCGCTTTAATTTTCACCACAAAAACTTAACTCTGTCAGACATTATGTACATTGATTGTATGGGTGATTTGACATAAATCTGTAATTTTCACTTTTTTACTGATGAGCTCACCCATCAAGACATCTAAAATAAGGGACAGGAGTGGTCCTGATTTTTACTTGGACTCACCTCAAAATCAAAAGCTCACTGCAGCCATTACCTGATCTCCCAGAACACACTGTTACTCTTTTTTTTGGACCAATAGTGCAAGATACAGGTAACATGTCTGTCATGACAGCTGTTTGGTGCAGATTGTTGTCTTCATTGATTAAATTTCTGCTGTTCTACTTTTTTGATGACATCTTTTAACAAGTTTGAAAATGTATGCATACGTTAATATTCAAGTGCATTCAGGTACTTAGTTATCTTTAGTGTTTTGAAAGTTTCAACATTTGTAAATTTTCTTTTTTATCAAAAATAGAGTTATTGTCCTTTTCTTTATTAAATATTTTGTAAAAAATGACTTAAATTCAATAATAACTGATAAATGTATGAGTACATAAATGCCTCGTGTTGGCTAAAATACTTGAAGCTTCCACAGATACAAGATTCCAACTCAAGTGACGTACAAATTGCATCAGTTATGTACTTTTGTTAGCAGTTGACTGTGGAGGTTATATGGCTTATTAAATCTCATATTTTTTAAACATTTTTTAAAGACGGAGTCTATCAGAGAGTTAAAATCTATAGCAGGGGTGTCCGACACCAGTCCTGGAGGGCTGGTTTTCATTGTAACCATCTTCTTAATTAGTGACCAGTTGCCGTTAATTAACTTCTTAACTGTCTTAATTTTAATTGACTTGACTCAGACCCCTGAATTGTTTCTTTTTTCTTTAATTAGCAGCCAAACAATAATGAGATACAAAACAAGCCGACACACAACCAGATAACTTGTGTCCATCACACAATATCTGAAAATAAAGAAAGGTGAAGGTCTCAGTAAGGCTAATTTGCTCTGCCACCAAAACATCTTGACAGTGTTCTTAGAAAAAAAGAAAATCACCAGCTTTGGAAATATCTGCTGTGGAAGAATAAGAGTGCAACAAGCCATGGAATTAAATAACGGGTTTAATTAACAACAAGAATCAGCTTCTCATTAAGATACTGGTTGGAGTCTGAAGCCCCAACTAGCTGGTCATCTGTTGGATGCAATTTAATGAAGAGGAATGAATAATTAAAAACAGGGCTTTTAAAATGCAGAGAAAGAGAGGTAATTAACAGTGAAAACTGGTCATTGATTAGGAAAAGGGTTAGAATGAAGACCTGCAGACACTGCGGTCCACCAGGACCGGAGCTGGACACCCCTGATCTAGAGTATATAAAGTCTGGCCGTGTGCACACAAGTGAGCTAGTTATAGATAACTCAGCTGGCATTTCTGTAAAAGCTGATGTCACATTATGCAACTTTTTAGTCAGAGGGTATGTTTGCTGATCTCAACAGCAAACCATGTCCATTTACACAGTTCTGAGCATGTCATATTTAATGATGGAGTGTTGACTATCCTGCACTGTCATGGTTGCCCCTTCTTGTGACAGCCATGTGATGCCTGAAGAAGCTAGTGCCATACAAAGGGTTTACAGGTACGGCGAGTTCAGTGACATTCAGTGACAATCCCTGACCTTTTTTTTCTTTTCTCCATTTTGTCATGGTATGTAAAACAAGTTACATCAGACAGGCGAGCTTCTTTTTTTGTTACAGAGGTCCAAAACAACCATGTTCATTATCTCTCATCTCTGCATTATATGCATTGCACTTCTGGGTGAACGTTAATTGGTTGTCAACCCTCATGCATTGAGTTCATCCCTCCGACTAAAGACAAAGTCAAACCTGTTGGGGGTGAGAAACAATAGAGAAAGATTTTGAGTGTTGCGCAGCCTCTAACCTTGTGCTAATTTTTTTTATTAGTGCAGAGGAGAATCCACAAGAAGAATGCTGCCTTAATGTCGCAAACCTCACCCCTTAATGTTAGATTTTGTAAATTTAAATATGCAGGTACAATAAAGTATTGAAACAACCTCACTAAAAGTTGAATCAGTTCTGCCAGGTACAACAACATCTTCTACCCTTTGGCTGTCCAGACTCTGAACTCTGTGCTGCACCCCAGCCCTCAGACCTGCCCCTAGTAGCAAATTTATTTGCAGTACATTTGTAACATTTGTCACTACTGTTGTTTTTTATTATCAGTTTTACTATTATTATTTATTCATCATTTATTTACAGTATTATATATATATAGCTATGCGTATGCGTATGGAAGACAGCTTAATTGTTCTGGTATTTGTAGTTACTCACCAAACCAGGGTTTGGCACTGTTTTCTAATGTTTTCTCTTATCCTCCTTCTGCAGAATGGAAGACTGACAGCAGTTCAACCCACAATGTCACCTCTGTTATCTGCCCTCCTAGCCATTTTGAGTCAGTACAATTCTGAGATCAAGTCTGAAAGGACATTATCCACAACTTGGTGTGTGTTTTTCATTGTTGCTTTATTTCAATTATATTGGGTCATCACAGTGGCCCAATACATGATAATGGACAGCCAGGATGTGTACCCTGGAAGAACCAGGAAAAAGAGCTTGCATGGGGCAGTACCTCCCCCGGGATGACAGAGGGCAATCCCCCTGGCTTGCTACTGTGCCACGGGGTTAGGCCATGGAAGCTCAATCCTTCTGGGGCCTGTGACCATTGCTAGGGGGTGCATGGGGAATGGATGAGCCATTTTCTACAGGGCTGCCCCCACACCGGGAAGGAGATCATGGGACACCTGGGGCACTTGCAGGTGCTATGTAAAAGGAGCTGCCTCACTCCATTTGGAAAGCCAGAGTAGGGAGGAAGAGGACAAAGCTTGAGGTAGGAACTGAGGTTGGTCAGGCAGTCAGCAAACATCTACTACGTCCTCTCAGTTACGAGAAGCAGATCATAGATATGTTATACAGTATCTGCCAAACAATAAAAAGAGGACACAACACGTGTTTCCCCCTCCTCGAACCGCCACCTTATCGTGGTGGAGGGATTTGCGTGTCCCAATGATCCTAGGGGTTCTGTTGTCCGGGGCTTTATGCACATGGTAGGGTCACCCAAGGCAAACTGGTCCTAGGTGAGGGATGAGACAAAGTGCAGTTCAAAAGACCTTCTATGATGAACAAAATATTTGGACGGCGTTTTCCCTCGCCCGGACGCGGGTCACCAGGGCCCCCCTCTGGAGCCAGGCATGGAGGTAGGGCTCGATGGCGAGCGCCTGGTGGCTGGGCTTGCACCCATGGGGCTCGGCCGGGCACAGCCCGAAAAGGCAACGTGGGTCCCCCTTCCCATGGGCTCACCACCTATGGGAGGGGCCTAGGAGGCCGGGTGCAGTGTGAGTTGGGTGGTGGCCGAAGGCGGGGACCTTGGCGGTCCGATCCTCGGATACAGAAGCTGGCTGTTGGGACGTGGAATGTCACCTCTCTGAAGGGGAAGGAGCCTGAGCTAGTGCGCGAGGTTGAGAGGTTCCGGTTAGATATAGTCGGGCTCACCTCGACGCACAGCTTAGACTCTGGAACCAATCTCCTTGAGAGGAGCTGGACTCTCTACCACTCTGGAGTTGCCCCCGGTGAGAGGCGCCGAGCGGGTGTGGGTATACTTATTGCCCCCCGACTTGGAGCCTGTACATTGGGGTTTACCCCGGTGAACGAGAGGGTAGCCTCCCTCCGCCTTCGGGTGGGGGGATGGGTCCTAACTGTTGTTTGTGCGTATGCACCGAACAGCAGTTCGGAGTACCCACCATTTTTGGAGTCCCAGGAGGGGGTGCTAGAGGGCATACCTTCTGGGGAGTCCCTCGTACTGCTGGGAGACTTCAATGCTCACGTGGACAATGACAGTGAGACCTGGAAGGGTGTGATTGGGAGGAATGGCCCCCCCCCAATCTGAACTTGAGTGGTGTTTTGTTATTGGACTTCTTTGCTTGTCACGGATTGTCCATAACGAACACCATGTTCAAGCATAAGGGTGTTCATATGTGCACTTGGCACCAGGACACCCTAGGCCTCAGTTCGATGATTGACTTGCGACCACATGTCTTGGACACTTGGGTGAAGAGAGGGGCGGAGCAGTCAACTGATCACCACCTGGTGGTGAGTTGGCTTCAATGGTGGGGGAGGATGCCGGTCAGGCCTGGTAGGCCCAAACGTGTTGTGAGGGTCTGCTGGGAACATCTGGCAGAGCCCCCTGTCAGAAGTAGCTTTAACTCCCACCTCCGGCAGAACTTCGAAAACGTCCCGAGGGAGGTGGGGGACATTGAGTCCGAATGGGCCATGTTCCGTGCCTCTATTGTTGAGGCGGCTGACCGGAGCTGTGGCCGTAAGGTGGTCGGTGCCTGTCGTGGCGGCAATCCCCGAACCCATTGGTGGACACCGGCGGTGAGGGATGCTGTCAAGCTGAAGAAGGAGTCCTACCGGTCCCTTTTGTCCTGTGGGACTCTGGAGGCAGCTGATAGGTACCGGCAGGCCAAGCGGAATGCGGCTTCAGTGGTTGCTGAGGCAAAAACTCGGGCATGGGAGGAATTTGGGGAGGCCATGGAGAACGACTTTCGGACGGCTTCGAGGAGATTCTGGTCCACCGTCCAGTGTCTCAGGAGGGGGAAGCAGTGCAGTGTCAACACTGTATATGGTGGGGATGGTGCGCTGCTGACCTCTACTCGGGACGTTGTGGGTCGGTGGGGGGAGTACTTCGAAGACCTCCTCAATCCCACTAACATGCTTTCCAATGAGGAAGCAGAGCCTGGGGACTCAGAGGTGGGCTCCCCCATCTCTGGGACTGAGGTCACCGAGGTGGTCACAAAACTCCTTGGTGGCAGAGCCCCGGGGGTGGATGAAATGCGCAAGGAGTTCCTCAAGGCTCTGGATGTTGTAGGACTGTGTTAGCTGACACGTCTCTGCAACATCGCATGGACATCAGGGACAGTGCCTCTGGATTGGCAGACCGGGGTGGTGGTCCCCCTCTTTAAGAAGGGGGACCGGAGGGTGTGTTCCAACTACAGAGGGATCACACTCCTCAGCCTCCCTGGAAAAGTCTATTCGGGGGTTCTGGAGAGGAGGGTCCATTGGATAGTCGAACCTTGGATTCAGGAGGAACAGTGTGGTTTTCGTCCTGGTCGCGGAACAGTGGACCAGCTCTACACCCTTAGCAGAGTCCTAGAGGGTGCATGGGAGTTCGCCCAACCAGTCTACATGTGTTTTGTGGACTTGGAAAAGGCGTTTGATCGTGTCCCTCGGGGAATCCTGTGGGGGGTGCTCCGGGAGTATGGGGTACCGGACCCCCTGATAAGGGCTGTTCGGTCCCTGTACAACTGGTGTCAGAGCTTGATCCGCATTGCCGGCAGTAAGTCGAACCTGTTTTCAGTGAGAGTTGGACTCCGCCAGGGCTGCCCTTTGTCGCCGATTCTGTTCATAACTTTTATGGACAGAATTTCTAGGCGGAGCCAGGGTGTTGAGGGGGTCTGGTTTGGTGGACTCAGGATTGGGTCACAGCTTTTTGCAGATGATGTTGTCCTGTTTGCTTCATCAGGCCGTGATCTTCAGCTCTCTCTGGATTGGTTCGCAGCTGAGTGTGAAGCAGCTGGGATGGGAATCAGCACCTCCAAATCCGAGACCATGGTCCTCAGCCGGAAAAGGGTGGAGTGCCCTCTCAGTGTTGGGAGCGAGATCCTGCCTCAAGTGGAGGAGTTCAAGTATCTCGGGGTCTTGTTCATGAGTGACGGAAGAATGGAGCGTGAGATCGGCAGGCAGATCGCTGTGGCGTCCGCAGTGATGCGGGCTCTACTTCGGTCTGTCGTGGTGAAAAAGGAGCTGAGCCGTAAGGTAAAGCTCTCAATTTACCAGTCGATCTACATTCCTACCCTCACCTATTGTCATGAGCTATGGGTAGTGACCGAAAGAACGAGATTGCGAATACAAGCGGCTGAAATGAGTTTCCTCCACAGGGTGTCTGGGTTCTCCCTTAAAGATAGGGTGAGAAGCTCAGTCATCCGGGAGGGGCTCAGAGTAGAGCCGCTGCTCCTCTGCATCTAGAGGAGTCAGATGAGGTGGCTCGGGCATCTGACCAGGATGCCTCCTGGACGCCTCCCTGGTGAGGTGTTCCGGGCACATCCAACCGGGAGGAGGCCCCGGGGAAGACCCAGGACACGCTGGAGGGATTATGTCTCCCGGCTGGCCTGGGAACGCCTTGGGATTCTCCCGGAAGAGCTAGAAGAAGTGGCCGGAGAGAGGGAAGTCTGGGCATCTCTGCTCAAGCTGCTGCCCCCGCGACCCGACCTCGGATAAGCGGAAGAGGATGGATGGATGGATGGATGGATGGATGGATGGATGGATGGAACACATGTTTCGCCCTTATTAGGGCTTGACAGATGTATACACTTTTGTACTCCCTTTTTGAGCCACCGCCTCGACTCGGGACACATCACTTCTGGTCCTGGCCCCGAAGACGACATCACTTCCGGTCCCGGCCCCAAGGACGACATCACTTCCCCCAAACTTCCTATAAAGCCTCACACCTTTTCCCTGGAAGTCACTTCTGTTTTGGACTCTGTCTTGTAAACTTGACTCAACTACAAATCATTTGCTTTTGCAGCCAGGATACTGAATTATACGGGTGGCTGCCCGAAACCTTGCCATGTCTCTTGTCTCTTCTTCTCACAGTGGCATAGCCGGCAGGATAATGTCCCTGAAGAACCCGGGACAGAACCCTAAAACAAACCAGGTAGGAAAATACCGGGGCCGAGTTTCTGGGCAGGGAGTGCGTCGGGGGGTCAGGAAGAACCCGGTGCATGCTCCGTTCCACAAGGGCAACCCTGTGCTGAAGCCCTATCTGGTGGAGAGTGTTGAAGGGACCCACAGGCGTGGGCTGGTTTCTGAGGTGGACGCGAAAAGGGCTCATTATGTTCTCCGGGGTAGGAGAGCTGAGCCGCCCATCAGGACCAAGGTCCCTGATACAGATGGGCTTTCCCCAGGCCAGCAGGTGAAGGAATTGCAGTCCTGGAAGTTTAACCCAAAAAGAGCACTCCCAGAACAAGCTATGGCTCTCTGACAGCAGGTGGGTCTGTGGCTACGGCCATTTGAAAGGATCCCACTACAAATTGTGCAGCAGGTTGCCTGCTTTTTGCTGCTGCAGCATTTACCCCAGGACTTTGCCCAGCTGGCCTGGGATGACTTCCATTCCATGCAGGAGCTGCTACAACTCCTACAAACCCCACGGCCGGCCTTGAAACCTGGGTTGGCAGAATGGCCCCTTAGTAGAATCCATGGGAACTACGTCCCACTTAGGAAGTCCCTCCTGCTCACTCTGGAGCCTGTTCCAAAGTCGCCGGACCACCTGGCCTGCAACCTGTCGGGGAACAAGGTGGACTGCAGGGGGACACGGCAGTGTTGTTTGTGTGCTCTTAGCAAACCTCTGGCGGATAACCATACTGGGGAGCTACTCATTAATGGATATAAAGTGACGGCCTTGTTTGACTCCGGCAGTAACGTGTCTGTTCTTGCTCGCTGTTATGTTTTACCGCAACAGTGGATTAAAAGAAAGACCAGTCTTAAATGTATACACAGAGATGTCCGCGTGTATAAATCCGCCCAGTGTTACTTATGTCTGGAAGGAACCCTTATAAGACTCACCGTGGCGGTTCTTCTGGATCCTCCGTTTCCAGTAATCCTAGGGCAGGACTGGTCTGAAAGTAACAGCAGTAGACTAGTGAGTATTCCCAGTTAAGCTTTGGGCCTAATCATAGGTGAGAAAGACTCTTCTCAAGCTGCCTCCATGCCGTGTAATCAGCTGACAGGGAGTGGGGCGGAAGGCCAAGAGAGTGACGCAGAGACTCCTGGACCGTCGAGGGCTGCTACATCATCCACCAGCGTCCCGGCAGCTCGGGAGGAATCTCCGCCCCTTGAGGTCAGACCAGACCCGCTCTCTGAGTTGCACTTTCAGTTTAAAGCGACGCCGGCTTCTTTCAAGAGAGAACAATGGAATGACGACTCTCTGAAACATGCAAAGAATGCAGTGGTCCTTGTCAACGGCCAACGCACGCATCAGCCCATGCCACAGGGACCTCACTTCGTCATTGAAAATGACTTGTTATAGTGGGTTGTGGAGCATGAGGGGAAGGATCGGAAGTTGCTGCTAGTCCCGCGAACCTACCGGGGGCAGGTCTGCGAGTTAGCACATTCCCACCTTCTTGGGGCCATCTTGGCTCCGACAAAACACTAGAGCGAATCCAGTTCCGTTTTTTTTGGCCGGGGATTAATGAGGAGGTTCGCCGTTTTTGCATTTCCTGTCCGGAGTGTCAACTGCGGCAAATTCCCAGGAGGGACCGCGCTCCTCTTGTCCCCCTTCCCCTGATTGATGTCCCTTTTGACCGGATTGGGGTCGACATAGTAGGACCCTTGGAACCCTCAGCCCGAGGACATAAATATATACTCGTCCTTGTGGATTATGCGACCCGATACCCTGAGGCCGTTCCCTTGCGCTCAGCTACTTCCAAAACGATTGCACAGGAACTAGTAGGAGTCTTTGCGTGTGTTGGTGTCCCTAGAGAAGTCCTAACAGACCAAGGGACACCTTTTACCTCGGAAACGTTCAAGGAGACTGCCAAGTTACTGAAGATAAAGCATTTAAAAACCGCGGTGTATCATCCTCAAACCGATGGGTTAGTGGAGAGATTCAATCAGACTCTAAAGCAGATGCTTCGTAAGGTGGTCAGCGAGGATGGGAGGAATTGGGATCAACTCCTCCCCCTCGTCCTCATTGCCTACTGGGAAGTCCCCCAAGCCACTACGAGCTTCTCACCATTTGAGTTGTTATACGGACGACAGCCCCAGGGTATATTAGATATCTTAAAAGAGGGCTGGGAAGGAGAGGCTCTTCCCTCGACAAATATTCTGGAATATATCGCCCAGTTGCGTGATAGATTTGATACAATTAGACCCATTCTAAAGAGTCATATGGAGGAGGTGCAAGCAGCACAGGCCTGCCTTTATGACCGTGGCACGACTCTCCGGGAGTTCTGTCCAGGGGATCGCGTCATGGTATTGGTGCCCACTTCTCACTCCAGATTGCTCGTTCATTGACTGGGCCCTTATGAAATTAAGGAGAGGAAGGGTTTGGTGGACTATTTGGTGAAACAACCCAATTGTCGACCAAGGGAGCGGCTGTATCATGTGAACCTGCTGAAACCATGGAAGGAGAGGGACCCCGATCCCTCCTCCGGTCAGCCCCACTCACTCTTTGCTCAAACAAGTTCCCTTAATTTCAGCGAGCAGTTATCTTCCAGGCAGAGGCAGGAGCTAGAAGCAGCTATCCGCTCTGTCCCAGAGGTGGTAAGTGAACAACCCGGCCGGACCTCTCTGGTTGCACATGACATATTGACTGACCCGGGGGGTGATCGTCCGAGAGCGGCCCTATAGACTTCCGGAGGCAAAGAAAGCTGAGGTGGGACTGGAAATCAAGCGAATGCTGGAACTAGGAGTGATTGAGGAGAGTTTTAGTCCCTGGTCCAGTCCCATCGTCTTGATTGCTAAGCCCGATGGCAGTTGGAGGTTTTGCAATGACTTCTGTCGGCTTAATCAGGTTTCCCGATTTAATGCTTATCCCATGCCTCTCGTGGACGACCTCCTCGAGAGGCTGGGACCAGCTAAATTCCTGACCACACTTGACATGATGAAGGGGTACTGGCAGGTTCCTTTAACGGAGTCCGCGAAGGAAAAAAACGCGTTTAGCACTCCTAGCAGACATTGGCAGTATTGTGTCCTTCCATTCGGGTTACATGGGGCGCCTGCAACTTTCCAGCATTTGGTGGACAAAGTGCTCCGACCCCATAACTCGTATTGTGCTGCCTACCTGGATGACGTCGTCATCTATTCCAGCACATGGAAGACGCACATACAGCAGGTCACAGCGGTATTGTGGGCACTAGGAAAGGCCAGGCTTCGAATCAATCCCAAGAAATGTTTCTTCGGGTTGAGAGAAGCCAAGTATTTGGGCTACCTGGTAGGCCAGGGTATTGTGAGGCCACAGTGTTTCAAATTAAATGCCATACTGACATGGCCCCATCCGCAAACCAAGCGGCAAGTCCGATCCTTTGGCCAGGTACTACTGCCGGTTTGTGCCTCGCTTCTCCGAGAGAGTGGCACCCTTGACCGACTTGACGAAGAAAAGAACTCCCAACCTAGTGGTATGGTCTGACAAAGTGGGGACTGCATTCAATGACTTAAAAAAGGTTCTGACTTCAGCACCTATATTAATCGCCCCTAACTTTTCTCTTCCATTTGTCCTCCAGACGGATGCTTTGGACACAGGCTTGGGAGCCGTGTTGAGCCAAAGCATTGATGGTGTTGAACACCCCATAATGTACCTAAGCCGGAAACTGTTGGACCGGGAGACCAGGTATGCAGCGGTGGAGAAGGAAGCTCTGGCGATTAAATGGGCGGTTACGCAGCTGCGGTACTACCTCTTGGGTCGGGTGTTCATTCTGGTGACGGATCATGCACCTCTAAAGTGGATGGCCCTTCACAGGGAGTCGAATCCGCAAGTCACCAGGTGGTTTCTTGACCTGCAGCAATACAAGTTTTCGCTCATTCATCGCCAGGGATCTCTTCATGCCAACGCTGATGCCCTCTCCCGACCTCTTGGTGCAGGACGCCCGACCTGACGGGTCTGGGCTGAGGGGGGAGTCTTGTCACACACGTGTGCATAGAAGGCAACTGAAGGGCTTAGAGATGAATGATAATATATCTGCCCCCTCACTGATGCTCTTTCTAAGTTCCCTGCAGGCCTTTCCCGGGAAATCCCACCAGGAGCCACCGCCTCGACTCGGGACACATCACTTCCGGTCCTGGCCCCGAGGACGACATCACTTCCGGTCCCGGGCCCGAGGACGACATCATTTCCGGTCCCAGCCCCGAGGACGACATCACTTCCTCCAAACTTCCTATAAAGCCTCACACCTTTTCCCTGGAAGTCAGTTCTGTTTTGGACTCTGTCTTGTAAACTTGACTCAACTACGAATCATTTACTTTTGCAGCCAGGATACTGAATTATATGGGTGGCTGCCCCAAGCCTTGCCATGTCCCTTGTCTCTTCTTCTCACAATATATAGTAACAAGGCGCTATATAAGCGCCCATCCCGACACAGATTGGACACGGGAGGCACATATAAAAATAAATAAACTTTTATTTTCTTCAGCTGGAGGGCACGTCTTCCCCGTGTCCCCCAGCTACAACACAGTCCCAAGCACAAACTTCAAACACACACGGTATAGCACACTCCTCTCTCTCTCTCTCTTCCACCACCACTCCTCCTCAAGCTTTGCCCTTCTCCTCCCACCTCTGGCCGTTGAGTGGTGGTTGCTGGCTCCTTTTATGACTCACCGGGAAGTGCTCCATTTGCACTCCCCCTGGCGGCCACCCCAGATCCCAAAAGGGCTGTGGAGAACTCCATCCCTCATGGAGCCCTGCCAGGAGCTGAGGCACCACCGTCAGCCAGGGAGGCTGCCACCAAGCGTCCTCGGGGAGGTATTGAGCAGCCCATGGTTGCTCCCCTGGAACATACATCAAAGGGGCGTCCCGGCCGGAATGGGACCCGGCCGTCCACCACGAATATATACAATATAGAGAGAGAAATAGTGACTGGCTGGCATCATGAAGAACTTTGTATGCCTTATGAAAAATGCTGTAAAATGCAGTGTTTAATTTTTTATAAAACTGCAAAATTTTTGTTTCCATTTCTATAATAACAAATTTACATAAAATAGAGAAGTAACTTTTTGAATTCTAAAGAACCCTCTCAGACAATAAATGGCCTATAAAGTGTTAAATTATTTTTTTGTTATTGTGCCCAGTTATACAGGTATATAATATATATAGTGTGTGTGTGTATCCTGTATTTCTTTTCTCTGCGGAAATGCATCTTGAGATAACTTGTCCCTATTAATAACTCTACAATTCCCCCACAGCAGGCTTCTTTTAGATTAGAATAAATTAAGGCACATGATTTAGGGCAACCGGAGTTTTTCATTGTTATCCACATAAAAACATAAAAGAAGTTTCAAAGTTACACAGAAACTGCCAGAAAGCATAGGTTCACACTGATTCTGCACCCTACTATTGTAAAGTTGACTTTATCCCACATTTAATATTTTTTCTTTGATTTTACAAAGGTTATATTCATTTTTGTAATCTTTCTATTTTATAATTTCTATCCATCCATTATCCAACCCGCTATATTCTAACACAGGGTCACTGGGGTCTGCTGGAGCCAATCCCAGCCAACACAGGGTGCAAGGCAGGAACAAACCCCGGGCAGGGGGCCAGCCCACCGCAGGGCACACACATACACACACACACCAAGCACACACTAGGTACAATTTAGCATCACCAATGCATATAGCCTGCATGTCTTTGGATTGTGGGAGGAAACCGGAGCACCCGGAGGAAACCCATGCAGACACGGGGAGAACATGCAAACTCCATGCAGGGAGGACCCGGGAAGCAAACTGTGAGGCAGCAGCACTACCACTGTGCCACCGTGCTGCCCAATTTTATCATTTGTTTCATTATAAATATTATTGTATATATATATATATATACACTGTATATTGAATGACTGTCTGTATGCTCTCTATACAATGCTATACCCATTGACCTATCTGGACCAAATTTTGTATAGTTGGACTATTTTAGAGCCCCAAATTTTAACCCAGAGACTCCCAGTGTTTTTTTTTTTGTTTTTTTTTTTTTTTGCTGTATGCAAACAGCATGCACACCAGTGCCATCTGCTGGCTCAGAGCAAGTGAAACATCCAAACAGACTGAGGCTAGACCAGTAGACAAAATGACCAGAGCTTAACACTATTTACCTAGGCAACACCACATCCTGTTTTTATTTACTATAATATAAAAAGGAGTATCTTGCCATTTTGCAAGTTGGGTAGTTGGGTTTTAGGTGAGGCTTGATCAAGAATGGAAGTGCTGCACAACACACATGAGAATAAAGAGTTGTTATTTATCTTATGGTTTGTTGGCTTTTCTTCATAATATGAAAATTATAAACTGCCCACCTTGAACTAAGAGGATGAGTCATAAATGACAGAATTTATGTTAACAACCCAGCAAGGAGTTACCACAATTCTGGAATTAAAGCAGATCCAAAATGAACAAATTTCAAAATGCTGCATGCTTCTTCTATCTACTGTACTTTAATGTAAAAGGGAGTATTGTGCACTTTTGCATGAGGTTAGGTGAGGCTTGATTGAGAGTGGAAGTGCAGCACAACACAAAGGAGTACAAAAGGATTGCTCTTTAACTCCTGCTTGTGTTTTCTTCCTAATTGAAGCACTATGAACTATCCACTGTTATGCATGCACTTTTGAAGTTCGCCTTCTGTGCTCATCAGTGGTAAGCACTACCATTCTGGGGCACAAGCAGGCACTGTCGTAGATGGTATTATCTCCTTTTCCTCTAACAACCAGGAGAAACTGCCCACTGAGGGAAACTGACTCTGCCCTTTCCACTCCCTCCTCTATAAAACGGAAGTACTCCCAACAAGAAGATCTCAGAACGAAGCTCCTGCCTGAGTATGGAGCAAACTACTGAGACTTAAATCTGGATGGTTGCTGCTTTACTCCTTTAAATTTTGTTGGTATTCTACATGCCGTCGAGCACCAGTTTAAGTTTAATTGGACTTGGCAAAAAATTAAAAAGGGTGAACCGGCTGGTGCCCCAAAATTTCCTCTTTGACCAATGTGTTCCCACGGTCGACAACAATACCTTGAACAAATAGGATGAGTCAGACATGACAGTGTTCATGGTTACAACCCAGCAAGGCGGTACCGCAATTTAGGAAGCCAATCATACCCGTAAATAACAAATTCTCAAAATAATACATGCTGCTTCTATCTACTATAACATAAAAAAGGAGTATCCTGTGCTTTTGCAATGGGGTGTTGGGTGAGACTTGATCGAGAATGGAAGTGCAGTGTCAACACTGTGACAGATAGAGGCACAGTCGACCCCTTGAACCCTCAGACCAAACGTCAGACACCAGATAAAAGTCCAATAATAATATTTATTTGAACAAATATATGCACAAACCACACTCCACTCCCCAATACTCATATAAATAACACTAATCAATAAACAATAACCAATCCTCCACTCCCAGACGCTTAGCCACCCTGCCTCCCAACTCAGCTCATCCGTCGGGGATTTCCCAGAGTCCTTTATAATTCATGACCTGGAAGTGTTTCTGTCCCTCAGTCCATGTGACTTTCTATCACTTCTGGGTCAGGTAAAAACTTCTCCTTTTCTTCATCAGCCCGGAAGCACTTTATTTCTTCCAACCATGTGACTGGGATTTATTTCCAGGCTGTACGGAAAATAAACGTCTCTGTGTCTCCCTGCAGCATCCCCTGGTGCCGCCGACATTATCCAGCAGGGCTGTGTATTAAAACTCCATAGTCCATGATGCCCTGCTGGAATTCGGGGCATCTCCACGTTGCAAGGAGGGCTCCATCTAGCAGCCTGGGGGTATTGGCCGGGATGAATGATCGGCCATATCCCACAACACAAAGTAGAATCAAAGTGTTGTTGTTTAACTCCTGCTTTGTCAGCTTTTCCTCATTATTTAAGCCAGTGTTTCACATTTAATTGAACATTTCAAGAAGCAACAAATTTGATTTTCTTTTTAACTGATATTTATCTGCTCTTTTGCTGCTTTATCAGCATTCATTGATTTTTCTTTTTCTTTTTGTAATCATCAGCATTGCATGTACAGTATTTTAAGCTTCACAGCTATAGAAAAAGGCCACATTTATCTTAAATTATAAAATAGCATTCAAAAATTGCCAACAGCTTGCTATACTGTACAGGAAGCCAGAATTATACAAACTTTTGATAGACCTGAAAGGTACATTAGCCTTACTGCTTGGGTGGCCGGAATTGAATTCCCTGATAGGTATAGTGTAAAATACACTAGAGGATTTCAGTTCTCCTGAATGAGGCACAAAAGCTGCTGAAAGTGTCATTTGGAAAATGTGGAAGGACTTTTTATTATAATTTAAATGGCCAATTTTTCATATTTTATTTTTTAAGTAAATTTAAAAATAAAATATAATGCTAATTAGGTTTGTTACATATGTTATATTTGGTGAAATTTTCATTTATTTTACATTAAGATATGCATGCATTGACTATCGCCCCTGTGTATTAATAGCCCAATCATAAACTGGTTTGCACCTTTTTAAGATTTTCAAAACGCAAAGTCATTCATGACACGTATTATTGCATTATTACCTTTTTTGTTTATGTCTTTTAACCAATAGCAATATTAGAAAGGAAGTATACACCCTTGATGGCTAATTCTGATGTTGCAAAACAATCCACCAAGAGAGATCTTGTCCGTAATCTTAATGGTAAACCAATAAATGCTACAAGCTCTAGTTCATCAGGCTGTGTTTTAGGAACTGTTGACCTTCTAGGTATGTCTACAGACCAAATTAGGAGGAACAAGATGATCTAATCGTGACCCCTGACCACCAGATGAGTCAGCAGTAGGAAAGAGACTAGAAAGAGTGAAAATTAAAAGTGGTTGCTCTCTGAAAAGAGTGTGCATTTAACTAAAGTGTAAATGAATGCACAAATAAACTAGCATGGAGAGAAAAGAAAAAACATGACAACATATCACATAAAAGTCGATTAAGATCTCAGAGATGAAATCAAAAACGTTTCTCATAGAACAAAGGAGCCTGAAGTGAACATTACCTTACTTCTGCAAAGGATAGTTTCTTGTTCAAAGCTGACTCTGTTTTTAGTATTTGATCCTGAGTCCTAACCCGAAACTCCTCTCTAAGAGCTAAGACATAATTCAAAGTCTGTGGCCTGAGCACATTCTGTGCTGCGTTTTCAGTGCCTGTAAAAAATATTCACTCCTTAGAAGTTTTCACACTTGAGTTTTATACAACATTGAATCACAATGGAGATAATTTGTCTTTTTTGACATAGATTAAAAGAAAAGGGCTCTTCAATGTCAAAGTGAAGCAGATCTCTGCAAAGTGGTCAAACCGTCAAAGCGAACTTTATTGTCATCTCAACCATATACAAGTATACAGACAGACAAAATTGCAAAGCTCAGGGTCCACAGTGTAACAAAATGAAGTGCAAATAATAAATTAAAATTTAAAATTAAAACACAATAAGACAAGACATTGTGCAAAGACAAGACAAAGAAGAAGCAGCAATATTGACGTGTAGTTAGCAATATGAACATTGATGCAATGTATGGTATTTGCAATCTAGATACATAAATATAGTCAATAGATATGTAATATTTTAAATAAATAAATATAGATAATACAGAAATTATCAGTGTATGATAATAGTTGTTTAAGACGTGTAAACAATGACAGGTCAGAATGTTTCACAACAGGAGGATATCAAGAGTGTCAAAATACTTAAAGGTCAGTATGAGATTTTCAGTTCTTTTTCTACATGCACACTAGTCTTTGCAGGAAAATGGCTTGCATGCATAAAAGTTCTGTTTTTAGAGGTGGTTGAGACGATGTGGAAGATCCCAGGTGGCAGCCTGGTGTTAAGGAGTCTAACAGTTTGGAGGTAAAAACTCTCCTGCAGCCTGGCAGATCTGGCTCTGATGCTTCAGTATCTTCTCTTGGATGGCAGAAGTGTGAAAAGTCCATGTGAGGGGTGTAAGGGGGAGTCTAAATGAATTACAAATGTAAAACTATAAAATAAATAATCAATAACATAATTATTAATGCCCCCCACACACACACACCATTATATAACATATCTAAATCGTCACTGGTGCAGCCAATTAGCTTTAGGAGATCATGTAACTGAGATTTCAATTGATTGTAGTCTAAATGCTCCTTATCTATAAGGTTAAGCATCTCATGAGTCATTACAGTGGCTATCCTGCACAATGAAGACAAAAGAGCACTCTAAACAACTCCATGAAAAGGTGATTGAAAAGCACAGGTCAGGAGATGGAAGCAAAAAAGTATCCAAGTCAATGAATATCTATTAGAGTCCAAATACATCACTCATTCAGTAAATCACTAAGCTGTAAATCGACTTAGTGCAGTCCATCCACAAAAACTGAGTGATCAGTCAAGTGGACGACTAGTGATGAAGACCACCAGGAAACCTCTGAGTACTTTGAAGGAGTTACATGCTAAAGAGGTGGAGATGGGAGAGCCTGTACAGAAAACAATATTTGATTTACCAGTCGCTGCTCTTTATGAGAAAGGAGCAAGGAGAAAAAAATGCACATGATATCTCGGTTTGAGTTTGTCAGAAACCACAATGGAGACTGATATAAATTGGTAGAAGGTTCTGTGGTCACATGAGGCCTAAATTGAACTATTTGGCCATCAGACTAAACATCTTGCTACACTGCACATTATCAAAAACACACCATCCCCACCAAGAAGCATGAAACATCATGCTGTGGGAATGCTTCACCGCAACAGACCCTGGAAGGCTTGTGAGGGTAAAATGAATGCAGCAAAATGCAGAGAAACCCTGTTATGATAACTCAAACCAGTCTGCAAGAAACTTGCACATAGAAAGAATATTTGTTTTCCAGCAAGACAACCATGCCAAACATAAAGCTACGTAGAAATGGCTTAAAAACAACAATGTTAATGCCCTGGAGTGGCCAAGTCAGAGTCCACATCTCAAACCAATTGAGAATTTATGGCTGAACTGGAAAAAGGCTTTTTACTCATGATCCCCATTAGAGCTTGAGCAATTTTGCAAAGAAGAATGGAAATGGCAGTGCCCAGATGTGCAAAGCTGATGTAGAGAGACCTGTCCATACATACTCAAGGTTGTCATGCATCTACTGAGCACTGTCTTGAAGGGGGTGAATACGTATGTAATCTGTTATTTGTGTTTATATTTTGTGAAAGAAATAGCCGAATACACAATGAATGGTTTGGGGCAGCCACTCGTATAGTTTCCCTGGCTGCAAAAGGCTTAAATTTGCATATAATGTGTACAGGTTAGAGTCCAAAACAGAATTGCCCAAGTATGGAGAATGGAGGGTTTTTAAGGCAGTTTAAGTGAAGTGATGTCATCGGGGCTGAACTGGAAGTGATGTCCTCAGGTCCAGGGCAGTAAGTGACGTCCTCGGGGTTGGGACAGAAAGTGATGTCCTCGGACTGTAATCAGACACAGACAGAATTTATTGTGTTTGATCTGCGGATAGAAAAGAGAGAGGTTTAGTGAAACCCGCCACCCCTTGGCCTGCCGTGGAATTGACGTCTTCTGGTCCATTTGGTTGACTCCCAAACGCATATTTGTGACAATGTGTAATTACTTTAGACCACTGTGCTCAGATCTGCTTTCACTTTGACATTAAAGAGTCTTTTTCGCTGGATCAGTGTTAAAAAGAACAAATTAAATGTTAAAGCTTCCAGGAGGTTACTGCTTTTTATAGGCACCATATATGTTTTGCCTGTGTCTTTCTAACTTTGGTTTACTTTCGTAAGTATATGCAAATTAAGACACATGGCAACAGAAAAGAAGCTGTGTGAATGTCACATCCCTTCGAGGACTGGCCCCTGCCTCTGCGGCTGACATAGGCTTCAACCCTCTGTCTTCCTGTAATAAAATAAACACATTTAGAATATGAGTACATACTATGAAGAATTTTTATGGACATTTGTTTCTGTAAAGAATGAAACAAAACATAAGGGGGAAGCTTTTGTTATTCATTAAAGTTGTTCTGTTGTGTGGTTTCATTGCTGGAAACATGTTCAGACAAACCCTCTGCATCTATAAATGGTGCCTTTTGACCTAACTCAGACTTGACACCAAATTACAATCCTCAGCTGAATTCAATTTTGTTTGCATTCCCTTTGGAAATTTATGTTTCATATGCAGATAATAATTATCTCTTTTGTATTAGCATCTCTGCTAATTCCATTAGGAATGTGGTGTCTTTTATTATTAATTCTACAGTAAACCACTAAGGAGAAATGTTGCTTCCTTGTTTGATAGGATTTCATCAGTGAACTGTGAAGCATGATGTTAAACTAATGTCCTGTGTGACTTCCCAGCACGGTTCACAGAGCATCGCATTTCAACTGATGTGCTAAGGAAATTAGTCCAAGGGTAAAAGTGACATGAAAGTGACCATTAGATAGCCTGGGCCCTGTTGATAATTGCTAGAAGATTACATTTTACAGTAGCTCAAGCTTGGAACCCATTGTGACACAAGCAGGAGGAGGGAGCAGACTGGGAGCCCTGAACCGCTAAGTGAAATGGGGACGGGTTACACAGTGGCATACATATTAACCTCTGCTTCTGTTGTTGTCCTAAAATGGAGGAGAAAACCTGAACCCTAACGTCAATTTCAGAGCAACCATGAAGCCCCACTCCTTCCAGCCATATGGATATATAACCAAGTCAAATTCTACCCAGTAACTGAAGGAACTAGCCCTCAGTAGCATTGTTTTAAATAGGACTGGCAATAGCAAACATTGTTTTTCTTTGTTCTACTATTATTCTTAGGTGTATAGTCATTGCAAGTTGTTACAATTATATGGGGTATGGTAGACCCCAAACATTTACCTTCATTTTTGCATTTTTTCTCCATGCAGAGTCACACCATATACAGAAAATTTATCTGCGTAAATGTCTCCACCCAATCTCACCCTTCTTATCTTCTTTACTACATGCTATGATGTAATTCCTGCGTAATTAGGATTGCATTGCATAGCCACAGACTGAGATATAAGGTGCCTGGAGTAGATAGATAGATAGATAGATAGATAGATAGATAGATAGATAGATAGATAGATAGATAGATAGATAGATAGATAGATAGATAGATAGATAGATAGATAGATAGATAGATAGATAGATAGATAGATAGATAGATAGATAGATAGATAGATCTTTATTGTCATTGTCACTTTTACAAAGGAACAACAAAATTGAAGGTGCAGTTGACTCAGTGAGAGGCATAAGAGTTAAAAAGACAAGAAGAGAGAAAATAATAACAAATCGAATAGTAATAAAAATAGCAGGCAAAACAAAGGATGAAGATGATGTCCCTACCAAGACATACTGTATAATGCCATCAGGTATTAGAACATTATAACACTCTCGATGAGAACAGGCCGTTCAGCCCAACAAAGGTCACCAGTCCTGTCCACTTAATTCTTTTAAAATAACATCAGGTCAAGTTTTGAAAGTCCCTAATGTCCTCCTGTCTACCACACTAATTTGTCACATATTCCATGTGTTTATGGTTCTCTGTGTAAATAAAAATTCTAATGTTTGTGTTACATGCATCCTTAATAAGTTTCAAGTGCGTCCCCATGTTCTTAATGACGTCATTTTAAAGTAACAGTCTAGATCCACTGCACTAATTCCCTTCATAATTTTAAACATTCATGTCTCCTCTTAATCTTCTTTTGCTTAAACTGAAAAAGCTCACCTCTTTTAATCTTTCATCATAACGCATCCCCTGCATCCCTGGGAGAAAAGGTTTATGGCAACACCTCCTCTGCTCCTGGAGTGGAAGCTTTTACCTGTACACAGCCTTGAAGGTGTCCACTAGGTGTACCTGTACAATTTGTGACACTGAATAATATACAAAATAATATCTAACAAAACATAAAAATAAGACATAAAATAAAAACATTTATCGTGAGCCAGACATAAAACCCTACCTAAACCAAAGAAGCAATGAACAGTGCAGACAACGGTGCAAACAACATTAAATGCTGAATGCCTCCAACTTGCTAAGATTATGTAAATGAAGGCTTTGACTGAATGTGACATTGCCTTTACAGAAGAAATGTAAGGGAGGGAAAGATATACAAGGATAAGAGCAACAAAAAAGAGAAGAATAGAATATGGAACTTAGGATTCTGACAGAAAATAGTTTAAGAAAGAAGGTGACACAATAATTATTCTATAAAAATGAATTTATCATTTATGTGAATCATAATAGGGAAATTAGTGAACTTGTAGTAAATCTGAAGGCAGCTAAAAGTCTCCTAGGTGGAGACACTTATTATTATAGGAATCAAGAGCCATATAGGAGACACACATTAATTTCTTGCTGAAGAATAAGTTGGCAAGAAAGAATAAAGCAAGAGACTGCTGTAATCCACCTGAGACACACAATGGGCCATCATGAAGTGAATCAACTACAATAAGGAAAGAGTGAAGCAAAGTAAAAACCACAATACAAAATCAATAGATGATGTAGTTCAGAAGTAGACATGATGACAGGATCATGTCTTTTCAGTGATTCATTAATTGATTTTTTTTTTGTGATACAATGTAAAGCCCTTTTGAATTTGTACTTATGGAAAACTCTTGAGACAAGCGTTGTCCAGCTCTTCTCCTGACTCAGGATCACGTGGATGAGGTTGAGGGGCTTCTTTTTATCAGACCTTCTAGTGCTAGAGCATAGCCCATTAGAAGCACTTCTAGGTCGAGTGGAGAAAGTAGGGAATCACAAACCCTCACAGCACCCTCTGGTGGCACCCCTGGAACCCAACAAGGGTGCCCCATGTGTGTACAGTTGCCAGCATACCTTTTGGGTGTCCACACAGGTAGCGCTACCTTTTAATCTCTTATCGCTTCTCTCTGATTTCTGCTGCTTTGTGTTACCCCAGATTCATAACTTCAGGGCTTTTTGCACCCTGACAGCTTCCTACACTGTTATTTCTTACTAGACTCTCATGTCTGTTTAATTTTTTAACTTGTTATTCCTGAACATGTGCTCTGCCAATATAGTGACATTTTCCTTTCTGGTGACCTCTTCCTATGTATTTGTGCCTTCTTGTGACTCCACATTATAACAGACGAGTCAAGAAAAATCTCAGTTCCCATGTTTTGAAGATGATTTCTTTTATCTTGGGTCAAGTCCTTCCCTTTATAATCTAGTTGCCTCATTCAGGTGGGTCACCTTATGACATAGGGTAATATGTTTTTTTCATAATATTCCCTCACAATAGTTTCCTGGAGTTAATTTTTTCATTATAAAGCCATGAGTTACAATAGCCTTACTCCAATTGAATCAGGCTATATACAGGAATTTAGAAAACGAGTCCATTGTATAAAACACATATACTCCACATCAGTCTTATTTGGAGACTTCAATAAACCTAATATACACATCTTTAGAATGAACAGGAAAATCAGAGCCCCTGGAGATGAGCCATATTAACATGAAGTAAAGCATACAAACTTTGCAGGGGGAGCTCATATCTTATCCCTGGAGGCAGCACCGACAGGCACCATTTAATGGCCCTTTTCTAATATGTTCCCTATTGATAGCAATACTGTACTAACATTTCTCACTGTTTCAGCTAATTTTCCTCGTCTTTCCCTCTCAACCCAATGTGTACAATGTGATAATGCCAATATGTTGCATGTTGCAAAGATTCTTCAAAAAAAGCTTCCCCACTTTTTTGTTTTCAAGCCTTTTTTGAGGAGTAGCTCTCTGCAACTTCACAATTCTGTATGCCTTAGTCTGGTGGCTTATCACCCCACAGCTATGCACCCTGCTGTCAGTGTTGTGAGATGTTACCAAGTCATGGACATCATTGTGCATCTATCAGTTTGCACCAAAGAAGAAAAGGGAAATGTCGTGTTATTTGTGTGGGTAGAAGGTATTAGAGGAACTGAAATTCACACCAGCTGAAGAGCTCATTATGAGAACAATGTTTTGCCTCACTGTGCTGTATACTGAAAGACGGAGGTGTTTTAAAATAGTCAGCCAAACGTGACAGATGCTGGGATTTTTAAATTGCTGTTATCATCATCAGGAAGACATTAAGGCCATTGTTCTCACCTACATAAATCCCAATACAGCTAGGAAAGGAGATAGACTTGCTGGTGATGATGAGGTGAAGAAAGAGGTGCATAACCAGCTTCAGACTTGGAAAGGAGAAGTAACCCATCCATCCATTATCCAACCCGCTATATCCTAACTACAGGGTCGCGGGGGTCTACTGGAGCCAATCCCAGCCAACACAGGGCGCAAGGCAGGAAACAAACCCCGGGCAGGGTGCCAGCCCACCACAGGGCGCGCGCACGCACACACACACACCAAGCACACACTAGGGACAATTTAGAATCGCCAATGCACCTAACCTGGATGTGGGAGGAAACTGGAGTACCCGGAGGAAACCCACGCAGACACGGAAAGAACATGCAAACTCCACACATGCGGGACCCGGGAAGCGTTCCTGGGTCTCCTAACTGCGAGGCAGTAGCACTACCCACTGTGCCACCGTGCCGCCGCAGGAGAAGTAATAAATTTGAAATGTGTAACACAGATTGCAAGTTTTGAAAAATGAAAGCCTCACTGCAAAGAAATATATAACACAAACATTAGGCACAGATTGCAAGATGGATTAATGATTTCTAGTTTTGGGTCATTTACGTGTATTGTGTTTAATCACCAGAGAAGGTTACATGTGTAGATGTTAGAATGACCACAGCTCTCTGAGTATATGAAAATAATTTCACTTCACTCCTTTTTCTAATTCTCCATTTTTCTAAGCTGCCTTTTTCCAGGTATTCGTGAGATGGATGGCATCTTTGCAGTATGAGCCTTGGTTTGCACATCAGAAAGAGGAAGCAGCACAACCGCAGGTGGTGATTAAACTGGCTTGTGTTTTTATGTTAACACGATTTTGCAATTCTGAAGTAGCCTAAGGCTCCTACTCTGAAATAGAGGAGTGCATTTGCACTGTCAGTAATACAGAATAGACAGCAAATAACAAAAGCATAACTTAGAACTTGTAAACTTTATATTACATGAATTAAGACATAATTGTAGCTAACTTTTATCTTAATAAGTAAAAAGAACATTCAAGTTATATAAAGCTTTGGATCTTAAAGACACACAATAACCCCCTAATGCTCCTGTAGGTTTTCCTCGAACAAGACTCTAACTATTCATAGGGTGGATTCACACTTGCCCCTCTTTCCAAACTGTGTCCCCAGCCCCAATCACGACCGTGTGCCTTCCTTTTATTCTGTCTCTTTTTCTCTCTGACACTGATCCTGACCTCATTCCTCTTACCAGCTGTACTCTTGCCAACACTCATCCTCTCTAATGAAAACTGTATCACCAGCTTGCCTGGAGGGTTTTTTTATGCCCCAGCCAATGAAACAATTTCGGTGCTATGTTCTAAAGATGGTTTTCAGGGTCAGGAATGTCCTTTGGGACAGCCCTTCTATATAACTCTTCCCACTGGCTCCTGCACCCCTTTGCTCTCCATATGCAATATCTCCTAAAGGGATAGGATGGACACATGTTTCCTTGGAGTACAGTCTGTTGTTAATTGGCATGGAGGTGTTGCCACTCCTGGTGTTTCCTCCTTGACTTTTATCTCTGTAATGATGTTAATCTCCCTGCCAGTAACTATTCTGGAGCATTCAAAAAACCAGTGGCAGAACCAGCAGGGTGGCTTTTGGATCAGAGGTGTTCTTAGCAGGACTCACAAATATGACAAAAAAAAGGTCTATTTGACAACGTTCTAATAAATCCTATTATAAAGCCTCATGTAAATATATGTTACAGAATGCAGCTTTGATGTTTAAAAGTGACACATGTTGATCGCCTAAGCACATCATTATCACCACAAGAATATTCCCCCACATGTTATCCTGCAAGAAAGTGGATAAGCACATGCCAGGTGTGATGAAGCACACAAAACAGCGTGAAAGACCTCTCTTTACTTCAACTTTGATTCTGCTCACACACTGGTCAAACTATACCTGATCAAAGCTGCAATGAAAAAGTGCACTAAGAAGATCAAGGTGTCAAGGTAAAGAGAGAGAGATCATTTAATGAAGAAAGTGACCATGCAAATAACACAGAAAACAGATGAATAAACACAATTTGAAAGTTATGTAGTAACCACAATGGATAGAAAATGATGTAATACAACACATTTGAGGTGGCTTATGGGTAGTTCTAACATGCACTACAACCTGCCATTGGTCAAGTTGAAGACAACGTCAAATGGACATGGACACTCTGCTTTGGGATTGTACCATCATTGAACAGAGTGAGATTTCTTTGGGCAGAAAAAGTGAAACCAGCTGAAAGGAAACATTACTGCACCCCAAGTCATCCTAATGGGCCTCAAATGTTGATGTATGCTTCATTTAAAACCTTTTTACCCTTTCATAAACTTTTCATTGAGTCCTGCTGTTTTAATTTCTGTACTCAGTTAACATCCTTTGGTGAATTTTAGCAGGTTTCACTCCCTCTGCCCAAAGAAATCTTACTACGGCGAATTGTTCACCAATGGTTCAGTCCTGCAGCCCAGCTTCCATGTTCATTTGACCTTGGCTTCAACTAAACTAATGACAGAATACTTAGCTGTGCGTGTTCAAACTACTCATATGCCACCATTGTGTCAGCTTTTATCCATTATGTAATTTTTAAAATGTTCTTACTTTTTAAATTTCCCACATACAATAATGAGAGAGATTAGCATCCTCATTCTGGCTTAACAGCCAAGAAAGCTACTCCACTGATCTACGCAGGTTATAAAATCAGATGCACACCCCAATGTCATAACAGCTGTTATCAATCATATGCACAATGTGTGGAATTTATGTGCGTTGTGTAGTTGACATGCATTGAAATTGTATATACGGAGGTTTGGTGCTGCTTGAGAGGGGCTCAATTACAAACTAACTCTTTCAATTCAAAAGCACTGCTGCATACACCCCTACAATGCATCAATGCATTAGCATGGTGACTTGTGTTCCCATTTTCTGCTATTGTAAGTGTGACCTTGCTACTATCCCATGCCACATTTTCCTGGCTGCAGTCCTTGTCTGCTACAGCATATACTGTTTAATTGCTGAAAGCATAAACTGCTCCACAACTGGACGAGTCTCAGCACCATCCTTAATAATAAATGGCAACTGGCTGTCCACTGAAAACACGCTGCAGAAGAGCTCAACCTCACACCTCTTGTCTATTGTATTTGTTTCCTGTCAATTAATTCCTGAACCCACCCAATTATCGTTCCTACACCCAACTTTACAGATGTGAAGCAACACTCATGTGCACCCTTGAATTATAACATCCCTACCTAAGATGGTGGCACAGCAAGTCATACATCAGTGCATTGAATTGAAGACTAAACTTTTTTTTACAAGGTATATTTCTGCAGTAAAAGTGAAAGGCTGATTTTGGATTATATTTTGTGGTTCTGGCAAGAACATTTTGATTGTCTTTTCTGTTGTTCAACCATTTTTATGATGATACTTTCTCTTTCCCTTTAAAGGTTTGTTAATTTTCAGGTCTTCCTTTCACTGCTTGCAGTATCAATTGCCATCAATCCAAAAGGAAGATCTGTTTGAAATCATTGTTTTACTCTGTGTTTAAGCTAATTGATAGCTTTATGTTTATCTTAATTTTTTTAATCTTTATTTTTCCCGGATAATTGTAACCGCATTTGGAGTCAGTATTTAGCAAAGACTGCTATATAAATATGGAATTTTTTTATAGTAATTACAGTAGATCATATTTGTTGTAGTCTTAATAAATTGGTATTTTTCATGTGTTTATATGTTATTGTTATTTATTAGTTTGCTGCCATTTTCTTTATTGCCTCAAGATTTTGAATTTGTACAGAAAACCTTTGCTAGTTAGTAAATAAAATCAGGATTGTGCATATCTTTATGATTTCAGTTAATACTTTGGGTTTGATGTTTTGCCTTATATTTTGTTTTTTTATTCTGTGGCTTTGACCCCTAACATTTTTTCAGGGTAACCTTTTCTCTCTTTATCTCCTGGTCCAGTCACGTGTTTTCATCACTGTATTTCCCATCAGTAATACTGTTAAATGGCTATACTTTGGTGTTCTTTGTCTTGGTTTTTAAGACTTTTTTTAAGATTTTATCATCGTCTTTATCATCATCATCATCATTTTTTGATTGTTTTTTATTCTGGCTTTTCAGGCTGTTCCTTTCTAAGGTTAGTGGGTCTGAAACCAAAGTAGCTGCACACTTTCATGATTCAGTGCCGTTTGCCTGACTGTTGGCTTTGCTCATTGTTAATTGTCAATATTAGGAGTCAATTAAGGAAGCAAATTACACAGAAAAATGAAAATTAATAGAAAAACAGCAAAAAAAGGTTACACATTTAAATCTAAATCAAAAACGCAAATACTACTAAATTTCTTTTAAATGTAAGTCTTTTACCACTGCCCTTTTTTGAATGCAGAAAAAGACCAATTAGTTGAAAGTGAGATCAGAGTAAGGAAAAAAGACTTACTGATTGTGAAACCAGTTGTACCAAAAATCTGTGGTCACACTGGGCGGAGTGAACTTGAGAACAGCTGGTGTAAGGCACCTGCTCCAAACTGAGCTGATAGGAAATATTTCAAACAGAAATAGTCTTATTGCTGTATTGAGGCACCTTCGTCATGAGATGTTGTTCTTTTGTATGAAGCAGGACTGGACCCTGGGGTGAGGTGACAAGTCAATCGTCTCACATGGCACTTTGATAAGGGCTGCATTTTCATTAAACTTTTCTAAGGAAATAATAATAATAATAATAATAATAATAATAATAATAATAATAATAATAATAATAATAATAAATTTTATTTATATAGCGCCTTTCCCATGCTCAAGGCACTTACAGAATATAATAAAGAATGGCAGAATATACAGTATATAGTATTGTACAAACCAAATAAATAAATAAAGAAGATTAAGACAGTAAATTCTGAAAAAAAACAGACAACATAATTGATGGTCTAGCACACACACATACAGGTTATATGAGCATCTTGACAGAGAAGTAAACTGAGAGAAAGGTAATAAAGTCAAGTAGACCTAAAAGCCTTCCTGAACAGATGAGTTTTGAGTTGTTATTTAAAAGAATTCATGGAGTCAGCTGACCTGATTAATTTCGGTAGGTCATTCCAGAGTCTGGGCGCTATACAGCTGAAGGCCCTGTCACCCATGGAGTGTAGATTAGTGTGGGGCACAACAAGATTACCAGAATCAGAGGACCTTAGTGGGCAGGCAGGCACATAGTGATGGAGAAGGTCACTGATGTAGTTTGGCATGAGGTTATTTAAAGCTTTGTAGGTTATTAGTAGGATTTTATATTCGATTCTGTAGGACACAGGGAGCCAGTGAAGACGGAGCAGGATGGGTGTGATGTGCTCGCTGCTGCTGGTTCGAGTAAGGACTCTTGCAGCTGAGTTTTGAATAAACTGGAGCTGTGATATAAAATTAGAAGGGGCACCTGCCAGTAGGGAATTACAATAATCGATGCGGGATGTGGATAAAAGCATGGACAAGTTTCTCAGCATTAGAGAAGGAGAGGAAGGAGCGAACACGGGATATGTTACGGAAATAACAAGACAAAAAAGTTAAGTGTGTACCTTAAGAATTACATACACATCCAGTGCCTTATTTATATACTACCATTAAAAAATATGGGAAATATTTTCACTTTAAAAGTTTACATTTGCTGTTTGCGAGGGTGCAATCCTGCTGGAGTACCACTAGAGAACAGTCACAATGGTAACAATCAGGCATACTGACTGTATTTGACTCTATAGCCTATAAACACTACATTCAGACTGCAGTTTAAAGTGTCTCAGTTTTGCAAGTGATTTAAATCCAGTATGACTCTGTACCAATTATCTATCATGAATCTACCAAATTAATAAAAATGAGTTAATCAGACAAATGCAATGTAATAAACAAATATGAATACCAGGTATATGCTGACTTGAATTATTTACAGTGCAAGATGTCTTTGAATTTGTCAGCTCACAATGCGCAGCACTCAAAGCTGCTTTGTGAGGAACCATTACTGCCAAATTTGTCTGTGAGGCTCTAAGAAAAATATGAGATTGAGGGGTGACTCAGCCTTAAACATTTACCAATGATTCCTGTTTACCGTATCCTAGCTAATTTATGCAAATAATGTAATATCACTGTCCAATCAATGCACAGCATCAGTTTTTTCCACTATGGAGAATTTTTTAGTGGGCCAGAAGCAGGAGAGATTGTGAAGAATATAATCATCAAGCTATTGATAATGTAGGATTTTGATGATTAATAATTAATATGACAACCAACCAAGAGGACACCGTAATAATGGGGAATTTGAAAAATAAATTTTAAATTGGTTAATTAATTATCAGTTTTGCCTTTGGTAATACCAGTAATTAATCTAGTAATTTGGCAAAGTTGCTACTTTATTTTCCTTACATTTCTCTGTTTTTGGAGGCGGGTCTCTTGCCTTTAGATTTACATCAAAGGTAAGTGAAACACACCTGTTTTAAGAAAGTCAAGTCAAGTTGGGGAGCATGCACCGGTACAGTGCGTTGCCGCACCCACTACACAACAAAACAACTCAGGATCCCAGTTTGCAACCCCCCAGGCAGGGACGCGGTCCAGTCCCACCCTCCGGAAATTATCCTCTATCTGCCGCAGCCAGGTGTTATGTGGGTGACCCCTTGGCCTGGTCCAGCCACTCAGGTCCCCAACAATGAGGATCTTACGAGCTGGATCACCCTCTGGGAAATGTGCCACATGGCTGTAGTGCCGTAACTGACGCTTCCTCACAATGCAGGTAATGTGCCTCATTCGGGACTCCATGAGCAATCGCTCATTCGACACAAAGTCAAACCAATGGTACCCAAGGATTTTCCGGAGAGACACAGTACCATAGGAGTCCAGTCTTCGTCTCAGGTCACTGGTTAGCATCCATGTCTCGCAACCATATAGCAAGACAGGAAGAACCAGAACTCTAAAGACTTGGACCTTCGTCCTTTTGCATAGACATTGGGAGCTCTACAGACCCCCTTCCAGCAACCTCATGACCCCCCATGCTCTCCCAATCCATCTACTGACTTCATAGGAAGAGTCACCAAAGACATGAATGTCACTGCCAAGGTAAGTAAACCTCTCAACAAGGTCAACACTCTCTCCGCAAACAGACACACTGTTGATGGCTGTGCCCAAGAGGTCATTTAAGAAACAGAATAATATAATTTATTGATAAACACAATAATTATAGAAATATGATAACTGCATATATACTGTACATATGTTGACATATAAGACCAGATGTAGACAGACTAGACAGACAAACATATAGCATATAGGCTGGCTGTTTACTGATTATTTAGAGTTCTGCTTTATCTTGGCACAGATAAATAGTCTTTATGGATGATGTCCAATGTTGTATGGAGCTGATGCTTTGTTGTTGTTCCAGGTTCAAGTAGAAGATTCTTCATGTGTTGGAGTGTACTGTTTCTCTTTGCTGCACGATCCTAGTCAGAGCGGAGCTACCACTTCCACAGCTTGCCTTTTGCTATCTTTTGCCACTTCATAGGGAACGGTATTAGTCTTTCTGGCACAAGACTTTAGATGCTGAAGTTCTCTTCTTGAAACAATGGCTGCCTCCCTCCTAAGCAGACAGGGCTTTTTTTCTCTTCCCTCTTTTTCTTTTGGTAGATGCGGTACACATGGTTTTAAAGGAAGTCTGAACCTTCTCCTGACTGGATTGAAGTCACTTCCAGTTACAAAACTGGTGTCTCTTCATAGGCAAGATCATCTGTCCATTAGAGTTGTCACTGCTTGAATTATAGGTCTTTGTTTTTGCTTGAGTCCATTTCACACCTTCTGGCTCAAGAGGTCTGCAGAGGTACCTCTGGGGAGATGTCAGGTCACCTATGATTTATACCTTTGAAGATCAATCAGATCCTGGTACAAGATGGAGTGCAGTCACTTAGCTTGGAATACAAGTCAGGAAAGATGCAACTGGATAACTGCATCCCTGTTAAATCTTCTTTTTTAACAGGCCTGGAGCCTCATGTATAATGACGTGCGTAGAACTCACACTATAACATGGCGTAAGCACAAAAGCGGGAATGTGTGTACGCACAGAAAAATCCAGATGCAGGAATCTGTACGTACGCAAACTTCCACGTTCTTCCACTACATAAATCCCGATCAGCGTGAAAAGTAACGCACGTGCACGCCCCTTCTGTCCCGCACCAACTCCTCCCAGAATTATGCCTCTTTGAATATGCAAATCAATATAAATAGCCTTCTGTGAAAAGACAATGGGAAAAGCACGGGAGAAAATATAAGAATTTCAGTGAATACCAAGTGGAGGCAAAGGAAAAATATACTATTTGTTGGTGTAAACAGTGGTATAATCAACAAAAGGAAGTTGATCGAGTGACAGAGTGTCGGAGAAACTCGAAGGCTCAAGTTCACAAAGTCGCACAGTGCCCAAAATAAAAAAGAAATCACATATTAAAGTCACCGTGAAAAGGCGAGTCATAGCCCACCGTCTGAGTGTCATATGAAAGCTTATTAGGGTACAGACAAAAAAAAAGGCACACAGTGGGAAAAAAGCACGAAATGTCAACTTTAATCTCGAAATTTCCACTTTAATCACATAGTTTATTTTGCCATTAAAGTAGAACATCATAAACTTCATCTTAAAATCGTTTAATTTACTAGTTTCTCAAATCCCATTGTAACTAAAGTGGCATGTTAAATGCTTTGTTCTGTATTTGATCTTCTATGTGCTCTATGTGTGTGAATCACTACCTGCTTTTTAAACGGGTTTTCTCTTTCTCCGACAGGACACATAATCCATTACATTCGTGAAATTACAGCTCTCTGAATAATTAAAATACTGAGATGTATACGTGATATCTTTTTCATGATGATAGGAATGAAAGCATTTTATTAAACATGGGAACACGGTGGCGCAGTGCTTGTTCATGTCTCACGCAAGAGGCTTGCTGCGCCATGCGCGACCTTCAATGAAATAATTTATCACAGCAGTACTGTCTCTTTCAAACATACTAACCTCCAATTCCTGTCCTTACTTTTCTTTCTCCAAAAACCCAATTGCCACACAATCAGCTATGTAATAGACGTGAAGCCATCTGTAAGCTTAGAACACCGATTCTTCAAAACTTTTAAGGAACATTGAAATATCTTCGTAGTACGTGTTTAATTATTATATCCGTCTATCTTTCCAGTGTCGCGTCAGCACCAGCAAGAATACAATGAATGCAGGAACAATCCCTGAACTAGGTAGCGCTGCGGCACCGTGTCCTCACATGTTTAATTATTAACAATACAGATTATTTAAATGAAGTTAAAGTTTTATCTGTATAATATAACCAACATATTTTGCTGCATTTCATCTTAAAAATGAATACCGTCATCATATGTAAATACGCGCTTTATAAAGTGGCGCAGGTTGTGCAATATTATAACTGTATCCCAAGTTTACAGTGAGGTGATTGTACTTATAAGTACAAACAGTTCTACAAGGAGCACTTGATGGACTGATTTAGTGCGTTTATAGTTCTTGGGATGAAACTGTTTCTAAACCGCGAAGTCCGTACAGGGAAGTCTCTAAAGCATTTTGCTGTGGCTCAGGCAGCGTCTGCTTCATGCTGTGTACTGATAATTCTCTTTCCGATCAGCTGCTGCTGTGATTTCCCACTCAGATACAGTGATATAAATACTCCGAGTGGTGCAGTGAGAGTAATATGGAAAAAGATGATCTGCTGTTACAACCCTTAACGGGAGCAGCTGAAAGAAGAAGAAGATGCAGTGAGAGTTACAACGCTAAAGCAGTTATGGTATTTGGAATACTATGGCTATTCCCTGGACCATTATATTGCTACAGGTTAATTACAATCAGATGCATTACACTAATAAACAATATGTAATTAACTTCAGTGTATTTATAAAGCTGCACCAGGAATGTGGATCTAAGAAAGAAAGGGTGATCACACAGGAACAGTAGCACTGCTTTGACGCTGGGTGCCGCCAGTCTGCAAAACCGGGCGGAGAAATTGCATACGCCAAGGTATGAAGTACCGTGGAAATGTTCGTACGCAACATTTCTGTGCGTACGCACCGTTTATACATGAGGCCCCTGGTGTTCCACTAAAGCCTAGCAGAATGGGCAATGCCCACTTTCACCTGCAATGGTGATGAAAAACAGAGCATGACATTTGTGAAGTTTTACTGCAAATTTTAATATAAGCACATTTGAGAGGAGTTTATACTTTGAATTAAATCAGTCTTTAGCAATGTATTCAATTTGAGTATTATTAGTGTTATTATTATTACTGTTGTTGTTGTTGCTGGATTATTAGACACAGTATGTTGTAGTCTATAATTCCCCCTTTCTTGCAATGGTCAGTGCCTATGCAACATAAGTTTCACATTGAACATTAATACTTAATCACGAAGCCTGCATAACATAACATATTGTATGTGTATTAAATGCATTGTCTGCATTGTTTCCTTTACACTAAGAGTATATATTATATGATCAGAATGGCCTCAGACAGCATTTTTTAAAGTGCCGTATCTGGTATGAAGCCTGGGTCCAGAAAACATGTGCCAGTTGAGAAAGCCTGTCCGTGGTATTTATCTGAAACTAGAAGGTGTTGTTTTAGGGTAAATATACATTAAAATAGGAATCCCTGATGTAGAAGAATTGGTCCAAGAGGAGAAAACCCCCATTTTAAAAGAATTATGCCTCACATACTATTGTTGAGGCTGTTCCATAGACAAAGTTGGGCAACTGGGCTTATTATTCTATTGGCCCATGCTTATTAAACAATTTTCTAAAGTCTAATTAGGCCTTAATATCACTGGCTATTTTTAAAAGAAATATAAAATCCCCTTTCAGCATCCTTTTGGTAATTCTTTTATTCAATAATGTTCTACTTATGTTAAGCCTTTTGCTGTGTTTATATTTTTGGATATGGTTATTTGATTTCTTTTGTTTTATAATTTTTTTTATTTTATGAGGCATCCAGAGATGATGTATTGTTATTATTATTATTATTATTATTATTATTATTATTATTATTATTATTATTATTATTATTATATAAAATGCTAAGGGTTGTTTGTCTGTCAAGCAAACACTTGTGAAACACTGGGCCTTGAAACTTGATTTGGTCTTAATTGAAATCTTACATGATACATATAACACGACCCCCTACTTCGACCACATAATTGGGTTTCACGTCCCTCTCATGCAAAGTGGGAAAGACAGGAAAAGAACAGTAGCAGGGGCATGCGGCATGGCTGACATGAAAACAACCACAGTGACATCTTCTGACAGTGAAGTACATTGCACAGGCCAAAGCAAGTCATACACTCCAAGTGCCAAAGGAAAGTCATATATACGGTAACCAAAGAATTGCAGATGCAGGCTACCTCTGCCATGCTTTGGGCCCTTTTCATGTCAAGTGGATTCATGGCCATGTGAAGTTCTTGACAGGAAATGAACTGTGGCATCATCTGCTGACAGTGAAGAAGATTGCACAGGAAAATGGATCTCTTTTATCACAAATGCAAGCCATGCAGTCCAAGTACAAAAGACAGTCATGGACACCATTAGGGCAGAGTGAACTGTTGTGCAGTGTTTTTAAGAAGAGCATGAACCATCTTTCACTGCGGACAGGAGGTCTGAGTGTTTCCTAGTTATAAGCTTAGGTATATACATATAGGTATGTGCGTGTGTGTGTGTGTCTTTATATCTATTGTAATGGAAGACAGAGATGGGTTGTATACCCTATTTTTTCTCCCACATGCCAAGTTAACTGGTGAATCTAAATTGGCATTGCATGATTCTGATTGTGGATGCATTTGTAAGTGGGATCTGTGATCGACTACCATACTGTCCAGGCTTTGTTCTTCTCTTGTGCCTGATGCTGCTAGGATATTCTCAGGCTCCCCATTACCCTGAAATGGATTTAGTGACATTAAAAATGTTATCCTGTGTTAACCCTGTTGAATGCAAGTTAATCTGTTAACTTTCTCACAGAACTTTCTGGACATGTTAAGAAGTCATATGCATTTTGCAATATTGCTAAGTTGAAAGCAGATTTCAGATTACGTGGATGACTAAAGATACCTCTGGCGTGGAAACAAGGCCAAGCGACTCAAGTATGCACGAAAACATAGGAATTAGGGTGCAGAAAAATGGCAGCATGTGCTCTGGACTGATGAGTCAAAATTTGAAATATTTGGCTGTAGCAGAAGGCAGTTTGTTCGTCGAAGGGCTGGAGAGCGGTACAATAATGAGTGTCTGCAGGCAACGCTGAAACATGATGGAGGTTCCTTGGACGTTTGGGGCTGCATTTCTGCAAGTGGAGTTGGAGATTTGGTCAGGATTAATGGTGTTCTCAATGCTGAGAAATACAGGCAGATACTTATCATCATGCAATACCATCAGGGAGGCATATGATTGGCCCCAAATTTATTCTGCAGCAGGACAACGACCCCAAACATACAGCCAAAGTCATGAAGAACTATCTTCAGTGTAAAGAAGAACAAGAAGTTCTGGAAGTGATGGTATGGCCCCCACAGAGCCCTGATCTCAACATCATCGAGTGTGTCTGGGATTAAATGAAGAGACAGAAGGATGTGAGGAAGCCTACATCCACAGAAGATCTGTGGTTAGTTCTCCAAGATGTTTGGAACAACCTACCAGCCGAGTTCCTTCAAAAACTGTGTGCAAGTGTACCTAGAAGAATTGATGCTGTTTTGAAGGCAAAGGGTAGTCACACCAAATATTGGTTTGATTTAGATTTCTCTTTTGTTCATTCACTGCATTTTGTTGATTGATGAAAATAAATGATTAACACTTCCATGTTTAAAAGCATTCTTTGTTTACAGCATTTTTTCACACCTGCCTAAAACTTTTGCACAATACTGTACATATAACAATAATTGTCATAATCTTAAGTATGTTAACAAGGTACAAAAACACATATAACAAGATTATCTATAAGTAAATTAGCAAATTGTAGGTATTTATCAAGTGCAAAGTGATTAGAATCACACATACTTACAAGTTACAATTTCACAGTACAGAACGACTGTATTACCCATAGTGTCCTTGTCTGTTAAGAAGTCGGCTAGACCAGCTCAGTACCATGTAGCACATAGGGAGAAATACCACCTTGGCTGAGGGGTGACTCATTATAGAACATGATGGCTGAGGGTAGAAATGACACTTCATGGCACTCCTCTGAGCAATTGTCTGGTATTGAAGGTGCTCCTCTACTTAGTTAAAGAGAGTGGGAGACATTGCCCAGAAAAGTAAGCAGCCTCCCTTGTGTCCTTTGTTCTACCACTTCCTCCAGTGAGTTCAGCCTGACTTCTAAGATGGAACCAGCCATTTTAATCAGTTCATTTATGCTGTTGGCATCACGTGCACTAATTCCATTTCCCCAGCACAGTATCAAATAGAAAAACACATTGAAACTACAGAGTGGTAGAAAACATATAAGACTGGCCTGTATATACCAAGTGACCTCAGGAAATAGAGGTGATTCTGACCCTTCTTGTATACAGCCTCTGTGTTGGTACTCCACTCAAATCTATTGTTCAGATGCACACTGAGGTACTTATATGTCCTCATCACCTCCGCATCTTCACCATCAATGAAAACTGGCCACAGAGTGGACTATAAACTAAATAAGAAAATAAATATTGTGACAAACAACAACAACACCCTTCACCCTACATTCCAGAACTACTAAAAAGAAAGAAAACTTCAGACTTGGCTAAAGATAAAAGGAGCAATCACAGTAATATTGAGGAATTATAAAGATCTATCACTGTTGGTATAAATTTCCTGCAATATCTCCACAGTCAGAGTAATAGAGTAGAGGCAGGAATGGTGTCAGAATGTGCTTTTGAAGTTTTAGCCATTGGGAAGTCAGTCTCATCCATCCACTACGTAGATCACATGGCCCATTCACAAACCTCTTCACACAGATGGATCTTGCTTTCTCATTAAAATAGGTTGCAGCATAATGAGTAAATAGCACATATGTCGTACTGTAGTGTAAACACTGTAACGTACAGATTGCTTTGAGATCAATATCACTTGTGTTGTTGTCTTTATGTGAGAGATTTCACACCTCAGAAGTTGGGAAATCCCAGTGAATAATACTGATAAAATGAAAAAGGGTGGCAGAAGAAATGTGTATTACTTAGTCAGCATCCTCTAGTAAGTGTTAGTATAACTCTTTAAATTGATAAGTAATAATCGGCCAGTATACACATAAACCTCAATTAAAGTATAAAACAAATCAGAAGTTTCCTTTAAAAAAATAAATCACCACTTCTGTATTTTGTGGGGGCAAACTGTATTAACTGTACTGAAACATGGCCTATAGTAATTATTCAAACACAAGAACCTTGACTCACAGCCTTGCATCAATTGTAGAAACTATGATCCAACATAATTTCTCTAAATTCAGATATCTAACATTCTACTGCTATCCCAAAAGAACACACACAAACACCTCTAAAAAGTCAATAAGAATAAATTAATCAAACATTTGAAGAGAAAGAACACTTAGCTTGCCTTTTAATATGATTTAACTTTTTGAAACAAATGGCTGGTAAAGCATAGGAAGGCAGCACAACAGGAATCTCTAGTACAACAGGATTGTAAGAGCCACTTGCTAGTTATTTAAGTCATATTAAATGTTTGCCTATATATTACTGCATAGTCTATGGGAGGTTCTTATAACCCCCACAAGCTGAATTGAATTGGTATATTCTAACTAATTCTTGTCTCTCTGACTATCGATTAGTCTCAGTTAGTGACCTGCCCTGCCGTGAGTATGAAAGTATGAAAGTTAACATGCTCTATTAAACGAGCAGTGCCATACGTTTGGAGCGTACTGAAGGCAAAGTAAAGCATCTTTAAGAACAGATACAACTGAGCTTTGACAAGAAAAGCTGAGTTTATAGAAGAAAAAAAAAATTTCCCATTTTTTTGCCTTTTATTCTACATGTGTAACAACCTTTTTTTCTTTATTCTCATGTGGACTGTTTGCTTTAAATTTTAACTAAATCTTTTGAAACAAACTTTTGGACTAAAAGATTTCTTTCGGCATGCGTTTGACCCGTGCTTGATCCTGCCTTACTCTCCAGCGGCTACAAGGATCATGGAGGAGTTTCATGTCCGTGACTGAGATCTTGGCACTTCAGCTGTGGGCAGGTGTTTTCATTTGCAGGTAAGATCCAAATGCTGTATGACTTTAAAATTATCTACATGAACACAGTAAGATTATAAACATGTAACAGACAGACAGACCAACAAACAGCAGCAGGCTGTGTTCGCTATTTACTTATCATATCATTGTTGTTCTTCCATTTCTTTCTTCCTGCAACCAGAATATTATCATATATTTACTTTAGATTATTGTTTATAGTCATTTTTGTACTATTTTTGTGTTTTCATGCATTTTCCATTATTTATATCCACCTTAATAAAAGGATACGTGTGTATGTTCAGTCTGTGTGCCTGTCTGTGTGTCCATGTGCCCATTTGCTGTGTCTTTGTCATTTCAAAAGATGGCACATGTCAAGCATGTTAAGTAAAAAAATTATTTACATTTGTCATGCTAATATATGGCGCATCACAAACATTACCACTGCTTTTATAATTCCCATACCGATGGGCATATTACAGAGACATAGTATGCATAGTGAACTGCAAATGTTAACGCTGAGGTCTATGTTGTTTTAGTTAGATTTCAACCCATCTTAGATGGGTAGTACTGCTAGTATATATGTAAAATGCTAATGGTTGTCTGCCTATTACACAAAATCTCATGCACCGCTGGGCTTTAAAGCTTGACTTGGTCTCATTTGAGACCTTATGCCATTGCACTCATAACACAACCCATGAATTGATCAGGTGGGCCACCGCAACCAAGGAATTCAACTTTGGGTACTTCTCATGATAAGCAGTGATGCAGCCAAGTGCATCACGGTTAGCAGCAGTATGTCCATGTGCCATGGATGATGTTCTTCTCTCAGCAAGCAACTACATGGACATACTCCAGTGATGAACAACTCTGTAATAGAAATGTTCAGTGACTGACACAGTGTCATGGTGGAATGAAGAGCAGTGATGAACATTTCTGTAATAGGAAAGTGCAGTGCTCAACATAGTGACATGGCAGAAGGAAGATCCCCGAGTTTCCTAGTGTTTGTAATTATGCACTGTCTCTTCCAGTGTGCTTATATTCCATATTGTTTGTAGCTGGTTCCCCACCCTGAAATCACCACACCTGATCCTTTCTTTTGGCCATTTAAGCCCAGAAAAGGAATGGTCAGTCAGGGTTTTTTATTGAAGTTGTTAAAGTGTGTATTTGTAACCATTGTATTTCTTGTTGGTTTTCCTGGTTTTGATTATTTTCCGCTCTGTCTCTGTTCTCTGGATTTTTGCTATTGGATTATGACTTGGGACTTGTAAGCCCTAGAATTGACTTTAAGGCAATTCCTTTCTGTTCTTTTGAACACTATTTTTTAATTTTTGCTTTTGCAGTAAATATTTTAATTTATAAAGGATTATTGTCTGCCTTTTGGTCACAAGCTGGAGTTTTTCACAGTTTATCAATCTTGTGAGACACTTTAGAACTGTTTAGATACATTTTGTATTTTATAAACCATTTTCTCCCTTTTTTTGGGCCTAGCCAGGTTGAAGCTCACTGTTAGTAGTTGAGAGTTAGCTGGCCTGGGTGAGCCTCATCTGCACTAGCCAATGGACCTCCTAGCTTCCCTTTATAGTCTTCTAGAAAGCCTCACACCATTTTTGCCATGTTTGATTTATTACAACAAATACTCAGGAAAGTGTTTGATTTGTGCTTCACCTTCAGGCTTATCATGTTTGCCTCTGGAGATTTACATTTTGACATGCCTTGTCTCATTGCTCACATACCATTTATTACCCCTGGTTCATGTTAAAACACTTTTACTTGTATGGATAAACATAACTTAATATTCTTAAACCTATTTAACCCAATTGAGAGTCACAAGGCAGAAAAATCCCTGAATGGACCCACTCATGGACACCCCCTATGGCCCAATTACAGTATTCAATTAATGTTGTCTATATGTCTTTTGAGGATTTAGGAGGATAAATTGGGAGTGCCAAGAGAAAAACTCACATAGACACAGGACGAAGGTAGAAACTCCACATGCACATTGACTGGATGTAGGGTTCAAACCCAAGATACTTCAACTGTGAGGAAGAAGTACTGTCATGCCTTCTTGAAACATACAGTACACCTGTCCGTTTCTAATTTTTTTCTCTGTAGTACTTGTGTATAAAATGCAAGCTCAGTCTTTGTGTAAATATGTACCCTTAGCACAAAATCCACATACATTATGTGTATACCTAATTATTTGAAACATAAGCCAGTTGGATATACAAATCTTGATTATATTTGCTACGCAGTGCAGTTTATGACATAGTGTGAGAAGTCTCAGAAAAACTGAAGGTAAGGGAAAACTGAAAAGAGGTTTTATTAATTTACCATCTCATTTCAGTAGACTAATTTCCTCCAAAGTTAAGCACAAATATGAGAGGATAACTTCAAAAGCTCTGAAAGGAGGACTATGCTGAAGTAAAGGAAACCTCAACAGCTAAATAAGGCAAACGCCACTCCACATCCTGTTCTGTTTCCTGCATCCCTACTCAAGCACCTTGAACACCAGTGGTGATGGTGGTGAAAGGGTGAAGACACAGGCTCCTGAATCTAGGGTCTAGAGCTTGCTTTATTTCTCTTGTTTTTGGGTCTATAAGAATGTAATGTTTGTTGGATTGCTTTCTGTAAGGAGCCGGCAGATCAGTAGAAATGAATGCCATATTCTTAAAATGTCTGTGGAGCTACCTTACAAGAGTCTGGTAGCTAAATAAGCAACCCTGAGGAGAAAATGGAAGGGCAACTGAATCTAAAACTATAAGAATTGAGTGATTGCTAGGAAAAGGGCCATCCCTTTACAAATAATGGGCAACGCTACACTTTGGGATGGGTAAATGAACTATGGCAGCCCAGTGCAAAATTGTATATTGTACTTGAAGTGATTTTCATCAGTAATTATAATATCATCTATTTGATACATTTTGGTAAACTATGTATCATAATAAATTATATAACAGGAGTTGCCCACTCCTTTAAATCAGGGCTGAATAATGTTCGGTCCTGGAGGGCCACAGTGGCTTTAGGTTTTTGTTCCAACCCAATTACTTCATGAGAAATCATTCGTGACATTTTTCTGCTTCATTTTAGTTGACCTGCTTGTTAAGATTTTGAACCCTTAATTGCTTATTTTAGTCTTAAACAGTAGTGTTCATGGTTTTAATTGCTCCATATTAGCAATAAGCTGCAAATGACAAAGAAACCAGTAGTTCTATATCTGGCTTGTCTCCATTTCCACCAGTGTGTATTCATCATTCATTATTTGGCTTAATTAAGGACTCAGAGGGAAACCAAAGAAAAAGTGAAGAACTGAAAATTACTCATCCGTTTTGGGCTTCAAATCACTTGGATGATTCATGTATAATTAGAAAGGGAAAAAAACTCTACAATTTAAGAATGAATGGGGATGGTAGAGTTAAAACACTAACAAGCCATGAAATTAAATAAGATCTGTTTTTGGTGAGGATTGGCTTCTAATTAAGCAACTGGGTTGGAACAAAAACCTGCAGCCACTGTGGGTCTCTGTGATCGGAGCTGGCCACCCCTGCTATATAATAAAGGTTCATAGTGCCAATATTGTCACATCTACAGAATACAATAAAATTCTCACTTCCATATGTTAATCCACAAGAAACGTGTCACCACTCGCACTCTGAAACTTCTGTCTTCCTTATCTTAAAATGTCTGTCTATCTTCCTACAAAGTGAGAATTATAATTAGAGAAGATCACAACACCGCTCGTCAAAAATTCACTGTAGGGACCTTATAGGCATATGTGAACTAAAATCAAAGACCTAAACATGACCACCTATCACACAGAGATCATGAATTGTGAGCTCTTAATACACCCTGCTCTTCCTCTTCAAAATTCTAAAATAAATGGTGACTAATATAATAGACTAGCTGAAATACCCGGTGTTGCCTGGGAGGAAAATAAAGTGTTTTTTTTTTAATTGTTTGAGAAAAATATAATTAAAAAAAACCCCACAACTTTAAAAATAAAAATAAATTAACAAACAATGAAGATTCACGAATGTGCTTGTCTTGCGGTCTTGTATGTATGTTATCATCCAGTTGATGCTTGGAACCGGCCAACCCTATTTAATTTCAATAGCAACAGGGGTGCGGTGGTGGTACTCAAACATAAAGAATGCTGGCAGTCACCTCCAGTTCACCCTCTGGTGGTCATTCCAAATGTCAACTGGATGATAACATGCATACAAGACTGCAAGTTCACCCCCCACCGTACCCAGAAGGGGGTGGGTTAGGGTTGATTTCACCCTACAGTATTTTTAGTCGACCAATGAGAAACATGTGTACGAATTTTAATGAAAATTGCTCCAGCCGTTCGGAAGTGATGCTGAAATATAAATGCATACACACACACACATACTTTGACTTTTATATATGTAGATTGATGAATTGATCAATAGGTGAATCCTGTAGATATTTGCTGACCTTTATACATAAATCCTTGTAATTATTAAATGCTATTTATATGTGCAGTAGAATATCATGCACCATAGTTGTACCACAGGCATAACAGTATAATTATAACTATAAAGCATCTTATGTCACTGTAAAAAGGACATGGGTAAACCACAGACACTCATTTATAGTTTATACTGTGTATATTCAGATTCCAATACTTCCTATTGTAAAAAGCCATCTCTCAACATTGCCGTGTATGCCATGGAAATCACAAATCTTACAAATGGTGTGTTTATTTCAATATATAAAATTCAAATGGAATGGGTACACCAGAAAAAGGAAAAACTGCAAAACAGCAACAGAACAAGGACGTTTTTGAGGCTTCCTGTACAGGTATTCACTTCTGTTGTTCTAAGTTATTGGTGTCACATCTCAACACCCTATCAAACATTGCTTCAAACGGGGAACATTTGTGGTTGTTTTGAAGTAAGTAAGGGAAGCTGCTCAGTCAGGAGGTACTAAAGAAAGAACAGTGGTGCTGCAATCTTGCAGGTTCCTATCACAAAAAACAGAAACCTAATTTGTGGACTATAGACAATCTAGCAAGATCTTGCTTCACTTAAGTATTCCTGTGGAAGCTGGAATCAAGAACCTGCCCATGATATCTAGCTTATATGAGCAAATAAATAAATAACAAAACAACAAACACAACAAATGCACTCAATTGGCACCAAGTAAATGGTCATCAGCAGTAAGGCTACAAAACAATAAAGAATCCATATGTGTGACTCAATTACATGGCCACTAGTAAATATAAAAGAAAAGGTACAACTAACAGAATCAATTGCCTCCTGGACCAGATGGGTAGCTGATCCACTTGTCCACCTATTCATACTTCTAAAGCATTCTCCCTTCTGACTATTTCTGTCTCTTGCAGCCTTATTCTTTTTTCTCCTGCCTGGAAGTCTTCATTTCCAAAAGTTTTAACTTCATAAAACCTCTAAAATATGGGATGGGTTAAAGCCCAAGTCCAGGAAGATTTCAGAATCCCTCCCTTCTAACAAAACCCAACAGAAGTCTATAAAGGGACAAGGCAGCTCAGCAGGCCCATAGATCTTTGACACTCTATTCACAAGTATGAATTTCAACATTTAGGAGGTCCTGTGGTTACCTGCCGCTCTCCTCAGTATTGTCACTCTTTTTGAGTAGATGATTCGTCTACCTCATAAGTTCTTGGTTGTCTACTCTTTCTTCCCATAACGGCAGTGACTGTTTTGAGTAGATGGTTCATCTTCCTCATAAGTTCTTGGTCTCTTACTCTTTCCTCCCATAACGGTGGCGACTGTCGCTCATGTGCGGTTCAGTACTTCCCCTGCTCCATTTCTCCTCCTGCAAAGCACCGCCAGCTGCACGCGCTTAACTGCGAGCTGCCTCTCTGTTAAAACTGCTGTGAAACATTACTTAAGGTTTTGTTCTGTTGTTACTCTTATTTTGGCTATACATTCTGGCTTAACCTGGAGGCACCTGTTTGGATTGAGATCTGAGGAATTTGCAAGCCAACGGAGTAAGCTTAAATCACTTCATTGTTTATGGCATCATTTTAAGATTATGTACCTTGCTGAATGTATCCATTTGAAAAAAATGGTAAGCTGTGGACACAAGTTTAGGAATTCAAATGATCTTCAGATGCTCAGTTGAAATTAAGAGGCCTAATGTGTAACATGAAAATATCCCCCCACCATTACACTACAACCAAATTCTCACCTTACCACATTCTTATTGCAACAGAAATTCAGATTCATCAGACCTAATTGCATTTTTGCAATCTTCAATCATCTACTTATGATGATCACATCTCCACTGTGTCTTCATCTTCCAGTTCATAGCTAGCAGTAAAGGAATTAGGCACGTTTTTCTTTTTACTACAGCCCATCAACTTCAAGATCCACAAATGCTGTTTATTCAGAGATCTTTATCTGTACCCCATTGCTGCAAAGAATTGTGGTTTGTTGCCTTTCTGTTAGTTTGAGCAAGTCTGGTCATTTTCCTATGATCATGTTCACTAAAGGAATGTTGTTATCTGCACAGCCTCTAAATCCTGGATATTTTCTTTTATCACACCATTCCCTGTAAATTCTAAATACTATTGTGTATGAAAATCCCAAGAGACCAGCTCATGCTTATATACTGACACTAACAATCATACCACAGTCAAAGTCACACACTTATATTTGGTTGAAAAGGAGAACTGAACCTTTTGAGTATGTCTCCAAGCTCTATGCACTGAGTTGTGGCCCCAATGATTGGCTATTTCAAGCTGCAGACTATTTACAAAAATGTGCCGGTGGACCAATAAACTGGTCAATGAGTTTAAAATGCATATGAAGTGTAGAGCTGAAAAATACTTATGGTAACTTTAAATAACTAACAAATTGAATTGATTTTTTGTTCATTAATATATATTAAGATGATATCAAAAAATAAATATTGAATCTCCTGGTTAAGCATATTGCTATAACTTGAAGAATTCACGTCCGATTTAAGTTTGGCTCCTGCCTTGGCCATGTGAGTGAGTGTGGGAGTCTGCCCTGTCATGGATTACTGGCACCTCGTCTGCTTCCCGTTTCATACTTAATGAAGGCTCCCATTATTATGTAAAGGACAATACTGGTTTGAAAAGTGAATGGATGAATTAAAGGAAATGTCTTCTAATAACCCCTTAAATATGCAACACTAACAGACTGTGTCCATGGTGTCCTCATTTGAACAAAATGGACACTGTAAAAACACAAATGAATTAAAGTTTTGTGATGTAGACACATTTGACACTTTCACTGAATGGCTTGCTTTAATAACATAAAAGAGAAAACTATGCCAGTCCTTTGGGATGGCAAATATAAAACACTGCTTCTGTTGAACCTTTTGTGAGTCACTTGGCAGGGGGTTAGTAGGACATTTTGACCTAGTTTATATGCTCTAAATTGTTTCCTCAGTGACTTGTCCCCTGGAAAATTCTCTCCATCACATATTGATGTCTGATCCCAAGATAATTTACTCTCTTAGACACAAAGCTATACAACTAAGAGAGAAGGGGTCAGGTTAACAAATCCCTGTAATGCGACCGTTTCTATTGACTACTGTCATGGAATACAAGTGACTAATTAACTGGATGCTATTAATTAAGAAAAAGGAACTTTTTAATTTCAGTCTTAACAGATTTAATAAATGGGATTTAATATTGTTGTTTGAATCCCACTGGAGTTTTGAAGTACCATGATATGAGAACAAAAAAAAATCTAAATTATATTTAACAGCTTTTGCTGCCTAGGTACTCTAGATTGGAGTGAGTGTGCAGTACTATGTAGCTCTCAATACATGCCTTTAAATGCAGTATACAAAATTATGTACATATGTGTCCTTCAAAAGTGCAATACACCCATCTGTTCATCATTTTTAACTCACATAGCCAATACAGGTTTGTATAAAATCTAAAATATCCCTAAATCTCTAAGTGCAAGGTAGAAATCAGAATTAGAAGGGAAATCACTCCATCACAGGGCACACTCATGCACACACCCATCCTCATTTACTAATGGGCAAATTAACAATGCCAATGAGACAGTAGCCAGATCTTTCAGATGTAAGAGGAAAACCAGAATGCCAAATAATAACCCAGGAGAATATGTGGAGAGCTACTTCAACCACCACCACTACCACCACCAATGTGCAGCATCCACGTGAATAATGCAATGGCAGCCATTCTTCTGCCTGTATGCCACCCCACATTATCAAGACACTTACATTACATTTATGATGACTCTAGACATGGAACATGACAATTACTGAAGTCCAGGTTTTGTGTTCCTCTGTCTTCCTTAATTTCTATCTTCAGATCAGGTTAATCGTCAAAGCAAGTGGGGTTACAGTATTCTTTGCACTTTGTTCCTACTGTTCAGATTAGAACACACAAATAATAATAGAAAGCCTCCTAAAAGTCCCACAGGGCAGGCTAAGACCTTTACTAACCCTCACACCAGACAACCAGCTCTCATACTCCACATGCACAATTTGACCTTCACAGGTGAACAAAGTGGAACAGGCTTTAAAAAGACACAATACATTAAATGTTCAAAAATATCCACAAAAATGACCTTCAAGGGAAGGGAAAACTGTCAATCTCTGGCTTGAAAACACAAGTCCAACCAAGCAAATTTTAAAATGCAGGATTTTAATTAAATTTAGCAAAAAAGAAGTACAAAAATAGAAAACAGAGAAAATGGGATAAAATAAGGCAAAAGGGTTTGCCCAAAAGGGCAACCCAAAGCAAACAAGTTATGGTACAAAATCCCACAGATAGATAAATTGATAAAAATTTGAAACGTTATCTTCATGCTTGATTATTCCTAAGTCAATTTGTATTAAAGTAATGAACATCAACAATGCCAGTGCCTGCTTGTCTAATTTCAAATTCACACTATTATATATGATATAAAATAAAATATTTGGGAGAAAACACTTTTGTGATTTATTTTTCTTTATTAATTTACAGTCACTTGTTTTCCCTTTCTCTCCTTTATAGAGTTGTGTCTGTGCAAAATAGATAGATAGATAGATAGATAGATAGATAGATAGATAGATAGATAGATAGATAGATAGATAGATAGATAGATAGATAGATAGATAGATAGATAGATAGATAGATAGATAGATAGATAGATAGATAGATAGATAGATAGATAGATAGATTCTTCCTGGATTTAGGTGGCGACTGGTTAAAAGGAGGGAAGCTGGCTGCTTTTCGTTTCACAATCAAAAAGAAACAGAAAGCTTCAATGTTTTTGAGGGTTTGTATGACGGTTGGAGAGAACGAGGGAGGGCGAGAGAGGGAGGGAGACAGGCAGAGAGGGAGAGAGAGAGAGAGAGAGAGAGAGAGAGAGAGAGAGAGAGAGAGAGAGAGAGATATGCAGTGACTACCCGCTCTTATACATAGCCGAAGTACTTAAAAGAACACAAAGCAAGGTAGAAGTCTCTGTTCATTAAATCCTACTTCCAACAAAATGTTTTTAAAATACAGACCCGGCTAAATAAGACGAGGACGCTTGAAGAAAGTGGAGAAAGGAAGACGTGCAAATAACGGTGAGTAGGGGTTATCGCTTCTATCCACAGGAGCAGGTGCAGTAGAGTAGGAAAATGAGAATAACGCTGACTTACGAGGGTCTGAGAAAGTGTCAAAGATGAATTTGTAATTTGTTTTGTAAAAAATGGAAACGAAGAAGTGGAGTGGAGCCGCTTTCTTTTAATTGTGTGCCATTCAGTTGATTTGTATTTGTTCTGTGCATTATATTTACATCATATACAATGCTTAAAAGGTGACCGTATTCTGTACATTGGACCCGTAATCGAACGATCTGCTTGACCATGTGTATCCTGGAAAGTTAAACTCAGACACGCGTTTAGTTTGAATCTGTTTTCTGAGTCATTCGAAGTCCCGTATTTTCCAACCACACTCTCCGCAGACGATTTCACATTTTTAATTTGTTAAAGGGTAGTTTTCACATACAAAATTTCATTTTAAGTGGTACACCCATGGGGGGCAACTTCCCCATGCATTCTCTTTCATTGTATTCAGCAGTTTAACCTGAGCACTATCCGAAGAGTTTATCTTAAAATTCGATAGACTGAAAAAATGAGTTTGTTGAAAAGTTCGATTCAGAATATTAATAAAATATAGTTTTACCAACATATTAGCGGTAGTATGTATTGTTGACAGCGAATAATTTGCTATCGCGTATATCCAGTAGCCGTACTACTGATCGTTATCACCCTCTTTATCGTTTCATCTGTCAGCACTGACTTCACACTTCTGTTTTGCATGCTAAAACAAAAAAATCAAAACATGAAACTTTTTTTACTTGCTTTACACACAGAAAGAGATAAAGACATTCAGAAAGATAGAAAGAGACAGAGAGATGGAGAGAGATTGTGAAAAGAAAGACATGATTAAACCGCAAGATCACTTAATCCATCAAGTCTAACATTGTTCTTGAAATGGATGTGAAATAAATAAATAAATAAATAAATAAATAAATAAATAAATAAAACGAGTCAGTGATGCTTTTCAGTATTAGAAGATAATCCTCATTATGAATTTCCACATTCAACTGTGCTCTTCATACTAGATTATTTCATAACAAGATGACAGGTTCAAGAATCAGGCTGGGAACTTCTGTTTTTCAGTGAGAATTTCTCAATAGTCTACTTGAAGGAAGCCATCTGCACACAAAATAAGTTAACTTTGTTTTACTTATTTTGCTCTTCAATAAGAGCTTCCAAAAGATGCAACTATCATTTTTTTAACTTATACTTTTTCCATTTACTGAATGCCAGAGCATTTTCCAAAAGAATCTGGATAAGTAGCTGTTAGGTTCTTTGCTCATGAAGTTGGTTCTTTGTGCTTCCTAATATGTAGAAAAAAACCTGAACAGATTAATTTTTGGTAGGCTACATAGCAGGACACTAACAAACTGAGAAAACCTGACCTTAGCCTGTGTTACTATATGTATGCAGCAAGAGTCCTTTTAAAATCACGACCATTGGGATTTCAGAAGTCTGTTGCCATCTATTCATGGTTACTTACTGTATGGGGCTTGTTATGCATCTAAATAAAGGTTCTTTCAGGAACATTCATGTAGATGGATCTTTTGGGAACCAAAAATGGATCCTCGGTGACACTGCTCTGAATAACCAATCTGGCACCTTTATTTTTAAGAGTTGTACATCAGACCTGTCTAAACTAAAAAAGAAATAGAACTGCTTCTAATATGTACTGTATGTTCTAAGTGTAATATACTGTACATAGGGCATAAAGTTGCCCATCAGTTTATTAAAAGTAAAACTAATAATCATGCCACTTAGGTTGTGATGTCAGCTTCAGTTATGTACTGGTTAGGACAGGATACTTTTCAAAATTCATTAAGTGGTAAAGATTTAGTGCATCTTTTTTGCAGTTTGTATTGCACCATTTTGTATATGAATAATTTAAATACCTAGTTAAATCCATCCATCCATTATCAAATTCACTTAATACAGATTAGAACAATCAATGAAATATCTGAATAAGTATTAATTACACATCTCTATAAAAAGGCAGTGCAGTGTTTAGTGCCATAAGTTCATTGCATGCACCTGATTGCTGTCTTTGTGAAGTTTGGATGTCATGAGCATTTTGTTCCAGGTATTCTAGTTTTCCTTGCACATCCTCAGAAACATGCAGATAAGACTAAATGACAACTCTAAATTATTCCCAGTGTGACTGTTGGTGTGTGTGGGGGGGTGATCCCTTTATTGAACTAGTGCGCCACTCAGGACTGGTTACTACACACACATTGCTACTAGGACAGGCTTCAGCCTATGGCAAATGTGCATGTGGGTTGCAAAAACTATTTTGTTTGGTTCTAAAAAAACACATTGTTTCTTTCCTCCATGTATAATTTAATTACTATAATCTTTAAATAAAGAAAATCATGCAACCATAACAAAAGAATTCATGTTGCCTTACATCATTCATTGTATCACATGGCCATGTGTTTTCTGGAAAGGTAAAGTGCCTTCAGTGTCTGGTGCCCACTGTATGAAAGGATTCAAAACCCCCTCAAGCCTGTGATAGATTTTGGTTATGTGCCTTTGGCTTGGTAATGCACATAAGATGGACACCCAAGTCCTTCCTGATCTGCAAGCATCTTGAATGTTCTTCAAAAAAGCCCATTTAATGTGATACTGTATAGGAATCAGGGTTTTATAAGAGAACTGAAGAGGACACAGCAGTTTGGTCCCCCATTATTTCTTGAGGTAGAGTGCTCTTGTTCTAAGTCTGTAAGATGTGTGTTTGTTGGTTCAGTAGGCAGACACACCTTTTCCTTTGCTGTAGGTTACCAACCGTTTGTGGTAAGCTTCACAATACCACAAAAATAATTTTGTTTTGTTGTTTTTGTTTTAATTATAAAACAGTCAAACTCCAAACTTTCAACTTGTCTTAGTTTCTGAAAGATTATAAAAAGCTAATGATGATAAGAAGGAAAAAACATGAAAGCTCATTTATCACACCTAATTGGGACATGTCTGGTTTCTTGGAGATAGTCATTTTCAAGCTATTTATAAATCTATACAGTTTTAGCTGCTTAGTCTGCTGCTTGACAAATTATTCTAGATTCACTGCTTTTAGAATAGCTATGTTATCTCCCCTTGACTGTTTATCTTTTCTGTCACAATATAATTTGTCTGAACCGTATGTACAGTATATTGAAAGTGTTTTATGATTGTGATTAGATAAGTGGGTCACCAAATGGATGGGTGGTTTAATAACCTTATACTCTAATTTCATTTATCTGTTATATGGTAAATGTTCTTCCTGTTAGTTTATTGGATAATTCCAGAGTGAGACTTTGTGAACATGAGCATCTGCAGAAAATGTTTCAGGGGAGGGCAACAATTTTTGCAAACCATAAAATATGGAATGTTCAAACCAACAGACCTTCTTCTTCTTCTTTCAGCTTCTCTTGTGAGGGGTTACCACAACATATCATCTTGTTCCATATCTTCCTGTCCTCTGTGTCTTGTTCTGTTACACCCACCACCTGCATGTCCTCTCTCACCACATCCATAAACCTTCTCTTAGGCCTTTCTCTTCTCCTCTTACCTGGTAGCTCTATCCTTAACATCTTTCTCCCAATATATCCAGCATCTCTCTTCTGCACATGTCCAAACCAATGCAATCTTGCCTCTCTGACTTAGACTCCCAACCGTCCAACCTAAGCTGACCCTCTAATGTACTCATTTCTAATCCTATCCATCCTCATCACACACAATGAAAATCTTAGCATCTTTAACTCCGCCATCTCCAGCACTGTTTCCTGTTTTCTGGTCAGGGCCTCTGTCTCCAACCCATATAACATAGCTGGTCTCACTACTCTTGCTGATACCCGTCTGTCACAAATTACTCCTGATACTCTCCTCCAGCCATTCCACCCTGCCTGCACTCACTTTTTCACTTGTCTTCCACAATCCCTGTTACTTTGTAATGTTGATCTCAAGTATTTAAACTCATCCACATTCACCAACTCTACTCCCTGCATCTTCACCATTCCACTGACCTCCCTCTCATTTACACACATGTATGCTGTCTTGTTCCTACTGACTTTCATTCCTCTCCCGTCTAGAGCATATCTCCACCTCTCCAGAGTCTCCTCAATCTGCTGCCTACTATCGCTACAGATCACAATGTCATCAGCAAACATCATAGTCCACAGGGACTCCTGTCTAATCTCGTCTGTCAACCTGTCCATCACCATTGCAAAGAAGAAAGGGCTCAGAGCTGATCCTGATGTAATCCCACCTCCACCTTGAATACATCCGTCACTCCTACAACAGACCTTACCATTGTCATACTTCCCTCGTACATATCCTATACAACTCTTACATGCTTCTCTGCTACTCCCGACTTCCTCATACAATACCACAACTCCTCTCGAGGCATTTTGTCATATGCTTTCTCCAGGTCCTAAAAGACAATGCAACTCCTTCTGGCCTTCTATGTACTTCTCCATCAACACCCTCAGAGCAAACATCGCATCTATCATGCTCTTTCCTGGCATGAAACCATAGTGCTGCTTGCTAATCATCACCTCCCTTCTTAACCTAGCTTCCACTACTCTTTCTCATAACTTCATGCTGCAGCTCATCAATTTTATCCTCCTGTAGTTACTACAGCTCTGCATATCCCCTTATTTTTACAAATCGGTACCAGTGCACTTCTTCTCCACTCCTCAGGCATCCTCTCACTTTCCAAGATTCCATTAAACAATCTGGTTAAAAACTCCACTGCAATCTCTTCTAAACACCAACGGCCTTTCCATTCTTCATCCTCTTCATAGCTGTCCTTACTTCCTCCTTACTAATCCCTTGCAACTCCTGATTCGCTATCCCCACATCATCCAATCGTCTCTCTCTCTCTCATTCTCTTAATTCATCAGCCTCTCAAAGTACTCTTTTCATCTGCTCAACACACTCTCCTCACTGCCTCGAAAGCTTGCATATTGTAATCTTTTTAGTTAGCCAATAAGAGGTGTTACTTTGCTTGACTCAGCTATGTTAAAAATACCTGTACTAAAGCTCCTGTAGAGTGTACAGGTAGATACTGTTATATGTATATAAAAACTGTGTTTACTTTTACTTATATGTACATTCAATGAATGTCTCAGACTCCCATCAAAGGTTTACAGAGTCCTGGGCTATTTTGAAACTGTTAACGCACAGTTAGCCTTTTCACTGATGAGACTGACCTTGTTGGGAATTTTCATTGCAAGGAAATGAGAGCCGTTTTAATCGGGTTAGTCCCTATGGTATTCTTTACTTCTTCCTCTTTGTTTCTTTCATTTCTTCCCTCTCTTTGTATTTTGTCACAAATTTCTGTTCCTGATAAAATGTCTGGAACTTTACACAAGGTGTAGTGTGAGAAAGACAGGTTGTCTGAGGCTGATTGTTATTTGGGAAAGAACAGACATGGCAGATAAACTTCAGGCTGGAACCTGTTCTTGTTTGTGTTCCCCTAAACATAGTCCTATACCAGTACATGTTTATGACAGTATAGATAAAAAATAAGATTATACTTTATACCAATTCCAAAAATTTACATTTATTTATAGATCTTTGTAATGTATGAATTGATCTTCATGAATCACTAAACATTGTACATCAAATTAGTTCAATCTCAACTCATTATTATTTATTTAAATATTTATTTCCAAATTAAATTAAAATAAGAAATTTAGCAAGTGCTTTTAAATGAGAATGTTAAACAATGCATTCTTTAAAGATATAAATGCTGAATCATTCACATTTGATAATTAATTTAAAGAGAAATGTTGTAACATTAGAATACAGGAAGCATTTCCTAACACAAACACAGTGAAACAAACCCTTCAGGCCACATTGGTAAAGCTCTCATGCTGCCATTGTTAAAGACCTAAGTAGATGAGATGGTCAGATATCACAGTGATGCAGGACACTGTAATCAAGGACACTCCTGAGAGCTAAAGGCCAGAGAATTCAAGAGAAAAAGATTAAGAACATCACTACACAATAGGTCCCAAACAAACCTCCCCTACATAATGCTGAAACATATATTTCAAGTAAAGGATGCACAGAATATTCATTCCTCGAAAATGTTTGCCCCAAAAATAGCAAACATGGTAGTATTCAGTCAGATAAATAATCATGTCAAATTTATTTGTTCAAATGCTTACAACTGTTCCCATTACTCAAATGCAGTAGTTAGAGATGACGTGTCACATCTCATTGTATTGTGGTGTGTGGATGGCATCTTTAGAGAGTCTTAATCCCATACATACAGTATCTATATATAAATGTATGCATATATATCTCTCTATTATAAAAAAAAAATCCTGGGAGAGAAAGACTAGGGAGACGAGACGTGATCTTCACATGAAGATCACGGAAGACACTTAAAAGACCCGCGAGATGAAAGAGATCGACCCAGGACCATCTCACGGGGACATAGAACATGAGATTCTTGCAAGACACGCCCTACTTACAACCATGGGCAGCAACACACTCCGTCATGTCAAGGCTTTGAGCACACACAGATCTGAGCGCATATAAAGCATATAAGGACAATACGTTATAGATAAAATGTTGACAACTAAGCGAAGAAGAAAGAGCAGCGCAGAGAAAAGAGACTCAAAAGCATTGGAGAGAAAAAAATGCAAAAAAGAAAAAGAATAATTGAGGTGCAAATTCAGAAAATAAGGAAAGTAATAATCAGCCCAGAACAAGTGGAATTGAAAAAAAAATCATGTCCAATTGGGCTCAGAATTAAAAGAAAGAGTAAAAGACCAAGTAGAACTTCATAAAGACATTCAGAAACGTTGGCACTATACACATGCAGAGCAGGTTAGAGATTAAAAAAGCAGTGGAATTCGAAAGGGTAAAAAAAAAAACAGTGGTACAATAGAAATGCAGAGAAAGGAAAAGAGTATGAAAGCAGGAAAATTTGGAAGTATTGTAACGTCCCAGGCAGGTTGAAGCCTTTTTTTATTTTGAGTGACTGTTAGGTTCAATTGAGGGAGGGCGGAGTTGAGCATGGAAGACTGACAGCGGGGTATTGATTGATGCGGTAAGGGGGGTGGCTGGGATGGGAGGAGGGGGTTGGAGAGGGTGCTAGAGGGTTGTGTTTGGGGTTACGAAGTCGGTGTTCTTTTTCTTGAATGTTCAAGTAAAACTTTTGTGAGACTTTACTACGTCTGTCTGTTTTTTTTTTTACTTCTTCTCTTTTCGAGCCGGACACGGAGGTCACTACAGTATCAAAAAAAGATAGTAAAGATCGCATTAGCACAAACAAAAGGAAATTATTACTCAAAAAAAGGGAAAATAATCATCATGGACCAGGTGTAATTGAAAAAATAGCAGGACAAAGAGAGGTCAGAAATAAAAGACAAAGAGTATAAAACAAAATAAAATGTCATAAAGAGGTTAAAAAACAAGGGGGCCAAACACATGCAGAGCAGGTTAGAGATAATGAAAACAGCAGAATTCAAAAGACTCAAAAAAAAAGGTAGGCTCAAAACACATGCAGAGCAAGATACAGAATATATAAGTAGAAAAAATTGAAAGTGTCGAAACAAAGAAAGTAAACATCACATTAGCACAAACAAAGAGAAATTATTACTTGGAGAAATAATGAAAAGGTGAATAGAGATAGAATATATGGACATACAGTACAGTAGGTGATATGTCTGAAATATGTAAATATTGTAAAGCTTTGAAGTTTAAGTCAGAGAATTTCAAAAACAGGGTTTACCTCACATGCATTTATTGGTTACTTTGCAAAAAAAATTATTAACTGCTGATGATGTGGATCGGATTGTCTGTGCTGAAATTCCAAACAGAGAAACCTATCCTGAATTATGGTACAAAGTCATTAAACACATGTCTCACGGACCTCATTTAAAAGATTCAGCCTGTTGGGACTCTAAAGATTCCAAATATTGTTTTTAAAGAAGTTCTGAATTAAAAGTGAAACTAATGAAATAGCAACAATTCAAAGAGAAAAAAAAATCTTAAACATATGTATCTGGAAACCAAACACAGGGGACTGCGAGCGAAGCCCCCTAGTATACTGCATATATTGTAACAACCCAGGGGACACAAGAGACAGAGTAATAGAATTAGCTACTATAAGCTGACTGCTGGTGAATGGCCTTAAACAGACCAATGGAACCTTCAGTGGCTGCTTCTGCTATGCCACTCAGTTCTTCAGTGGTAATACACACCCCAAGCTGCTTTGCACCCTTTGACCGTTACACACACTGCCCGACTCTGCCTCACTTCACTCACCAGCTCCAGGAGCCAACCCAAGGCCAGGGTCCACATCTGAGGCTTGCCAGAGACCATGCATCCTGGCTAACAGGCTTTAGCAACCGAGAGATGTAATTGAAGCACTATTGATGTTGTGCGCCTACATCCCCTGCCTCCCTGCTGCTTTATAGTCAGCCTCTCCAGGTATTCGCAATCCCTTGGACAGGTCCTGCAACTTGAAGAGTGTGTCCCTCTCAGATCCATACCCAGGGGTCACTACAATATACATATTGCATATAAACATCTAATAAAAAAAGATACCATTTGATATTCAACCTGTTTTTTTCTTTAATTTGACTAACACCAATAATTTTCATTTCAGTGGATCCAAACTCTGGAAGATCTACCTGTCAATATTAGTGAATCTCCATTGATCTTAGTATTTACATAAAGGTTGACAACTCATTATTACAGCCTCATATACTCTTAATTGAGTTGCTGCTGAGACACTGTCCATATTATATGTGGTAATTTTTAGGTTTTCCTGTTTTTCCTCCTTTTTGACTCAATGTCTTTGCATGATTCAGAAATAGACCAGAATCAATCGGGTAACCAAGATCTTACACGGACTGAATGGTCACATTCTTGAACTGAGAGGTATGAGCTCTGAGGAGAGACTGATAGAGTTGAACCTTTTCAGTGTAAGACAATGAAGATTAAGAGATTAACACATGATGGAGATGTTTAAAATTCTGAAAGGAAACTGTACTGTGGATCCCTGGTGCTACTTTAAAATAGATTTTCTTCATCAGTAAAAAGGGACGCTGTTAGAAACTTATTAAGGGGAACATTGCACAAAGTTTTTCTTCACACAGAGAACCATAAACACATGTAATAAAACCAAGAAGCATGGTGGAGAGGACAAAAGGGACCTTCAAAATCTCAACTAAGTTTTATTTTGAGAATCCAGGTGGCCTGTTCTAGTTAAAATTTTTATCTGACTGTTTAAAGTGGTCTCTAGATGGGCATCAATTAATAATGGAGAATGAGTGTAGATGCAGCAGTTTTACAGCTCGTTGATGGGAGGTGGTGTGGTTGGTTAATGTTGAGACAGACCGTAGTAAAAGAGTAATTTAACTCAGCTTTTTCCTGTGTATAAGTGGGGAATGACTCCGGCTCAATACATTTAAATGAAACTCCCCTAATGGATTTAAAGTTTGCTTTACTTCTTATTAGGCTTCAGAGTTTCCTTCCTTTTTTATTTTCCCTTTGTGCTGATAGCTCAAAAACCTCTAGAAACGTGACTTGCATTTAACATGTGAGCCTTAGTCTTCAAGAAGCGTCACAGCTGAAGTAATAGTTAACTAATCGCACGCAGCTGTTTTTTTTTTTTTTTGTGGGTTTTGCAAAAAAAGTCGAGATTTTATAATTTGCACCATTCGCACAACAAAGTACAGTCTATGTAAATTTTCAGGAAATATCTGTGTGACTTGTCACATGAACAGGTACTGAAGTCTGTTTTCTGTACTTTCCCTTGGGAACTTAAAAAAATGCCAGGGAAATCGAAATTAACATCTGGTAGGGTGACCTCTAAAGTTAACTTTCATATTACGCACATTAACATTGTTATGTTAAATGATGTTTAGACATATGTATCTAAAGGAGAAGTATTGCCATGAGCTGTTAAATCTACTATTGCAGTGGAATGTCTAGATGTGCAGAGGTTCATTGAAGATATGGGTTGTTATTTGTGGAACTAGTGGTTTTATTTATTGACATGTTAGTAAATTAAGAGTATCATAAACATACAATACTTACACTACTTTGCAGTTTCTAGCTGACAGACTTTGTATCCCTTTGGCTTTTCTGATTTTTACTGAGCTAATAAAGCATTATAATAGCACTAGCTGTATAAGCCCGTGCTATAAAAACCCTGGGCTCCTAGAAACCATGGATTCTGGCACATCAATCAATCAATTGCAACAGTTGTGCATTTGCGGCTAAGTGAGACTCTCTTTCTTTGGGGGTTTCGTTTTGCCGACATGCTCACCTCCATTGTCTATCAGTTGCTAAGCAAATTTCTCTCTCCTCAGAGGTTTTGTTTTGCTGATGTGCTCGCCTCGCTTGCGTATTGGCGGATAAGCGAGTTTCTCTTTTCTCGGCAGTTTCACTTTGGTGATAGAGTCGAATTTTTTTTAGCTTCATGCTGTACCCTCTCACTTCTGGGCCGGACAGACAGACACACATACTTCTACGCGTAGAAGTTTATATATAAGATATTACACATAGTTGACATGATATGCAATATTTTTTTATCGTATTGTTTTTTTATTGATTGAATCTTGCATCTGGTTAGTCTAAAAGTTAGCATGTTCTCTCCCTGATTGCATGGAGTTTATTTTTGATTTCGTTAGTGTTCTTCCATCAAGACAAAAGAAGTTCATTATAGGGTAACAGGCAATTCTGAATTGTTACAGTGTAAATGAGAATGTGTGTGTATGTGAGTGAACCTTGTAATGGAGTGCTGGGATAGGCTTACAATATTATATTCTTTCTTTCTTTTTTAAAATAGTCAATGTATTTGTATTTTTAAAGAAATTAGGGGACTGTGCCCCCTTCTCGCTTCTTTCACCAACCCCCATGCAGGCACTACGCGCTAGCCACTCTGCAGTTCTGCCACTCACGTATGGATAAGCAAATGTACAATTTAAACAGATTGTTATTTTCATGGGAATTGTTACATATGCATAATAGACCTATTTTACATTACAGCAAGTAATTAACCATAGTAAAAAATAGTAAAACGTAATAAATTAAAAGAAAATCATGTTTCATGTTGCATTATAGGTATTCGATGTGTTATACGTTTTTGTTCTGTTTGGCTTTGAAATTAATATGCAAATACATTTTAAACTTACACTTTTACTGTAAAACTTCAGTAAAAACAATATTTGAAATTAACCTTTTGTCAATATCGCTTTGAATTTTGATTCCGTGTTTGGAGATATAGAACATTGTGACAACGCAACGTATAATTGCCCGTGAGTGAATATCGTTTCTTTCTCTCTAATAAATAAACCAAATTTTTCAAATGTTTGTCCCTGTGATTTGTTAATTGTCATAGCAAAAGCTATTCTAGCGGGAAACTGTAAACATTTTGATACGAATGGCATATCAAGATCTCCTTTGGTGTCTATTGTTTTCTGCGAAAGATGTATTACATTACCTTTCTTGTCGCCTATTAAACTTTTACATGTCAGAATTTTTCAATCAATTTTGAATACAACTAATCTTGTCCTATTGCATAGCCCATCACTCATACATAAATTACACAATAACATTACAAATACATCCTTCTTTCAACAGTAATTCGGCTGGTGGAAGACCGGACGGTGTTAACAGTTATAGATATTCTACGGGATACTGTAAGTTGCTGTTTTCATCTTCCACAACATCACCATAGTCTATTGATATGCCTTTAGCCAATTTGCCATGTAACCAATCGACAATTTTCGTGTTAATTCGTTAGACTTCATCGTTTCTCGGTGCTAGGATTGCCCATGTACTCATTTCTTTTGTTGATTACTCTTCGGGATAAAATTCTTTATTAAGATTTGGACATAATAAGTCTTCTTTTACTCGGAACTTAAAGTGAGGAAAACGTAAAAATCTATAAGTGCTGACAAGTCTTGGCTTGTCTCAAGATCTTCTTTAGTAATATTTGGACAGAGACAACTTTTTTCTAATTTTGGTTCTGTACATTACCACAATGAATTTTAAATGAAACAACTCAGATGCAGTTGAAGTGCAGACTTTCAGCTTTAATTCAGTGGGGTGAACAAAACGATTGCATAAAAATGTAAGGCAACTAAAGCATTTTTTAACACAATCCCTTCATTTCGGGGGGTCAAAAAGGGATTGTGTTTAAAAATGCTTTAGTTGCCTCACATTTTTATACAATCGTTTTGTTCACCCCACTGAATTAAAGCTGAAAGTCTACACTTCAACTGCATCTGAGCTGTTTCATTTAAAATTCATTGTGGTAATGTACAGAACCAAAATTAGAAAAAAGTTGTCTCTGTCCAAATATTTATGGACCTAACTGTATCTACATATCTTGTAGCACAGTATAGACCAGTTAGTCCTTTACAACTATTAAATGTGATAATGTGTCATCATTAAATAAACTTTTCCGTGAGAATAGATATTTCTGGTGTATATATATTTACACAGAGTAATAAAAAATAAATATAAGGGCTGTATTATAGGCATGCTTGACTCAGAATATGTGCCAAGGATAGCAAAGTATGTAAAAAAGATGTTTTATTAAAAATTTCAAAAACACAAGGAACAAATCAATAAAATAACTATATACTGTAGATAGGATAGGATAAATAATAACCAGAAAAAAAAGTCTAAGATCTAGCATTCCTTTAGGGATTGAATAAGTAAAGGTTTGTCTAAGAAAATGGTCCATAAAACACCTGGACAAGACCCTTTTTTATCAAGCTTTATTTATTTCATTTTCAGTTGGAATAACACATCTGTTGTATTAATCAAGTGGAAGGTGGTGCAAATATCTTTCAGCTGAGCTTAACAGACATTTGTAGAATACCTTTAAAAGTGGGAATTAAAACATGAGAGTTTATTCCAACTTCAAGGGCTTCTAACACCATGGAAAAAATAGGAGTTTAATAAAGTCAAGAGTAAAATCAAATCCTGAAGCTAAGGGAGCCTGGCATTTGGTGGCTACTTTTACAAGTCGGGCCTACTGTACTCCTTGCTTGAATCTGAAGATTCTCAGCTTAGACAAGTGCCTGCAGTCTATTACTTTTTAAATTTAGTCCATGCAAAGCACAAAAAGAAGAATGTTCTCTTTGAAGAGTAGTTCTTCATGAATTACCTGTAATTATGAATCTACTGTAGGTTCTATTTTTTCCAACTTTCAACTTTTTATGAATATTCAGTAAATTTGTTAAGATTTCCATAGATTTAGAGCTTACTCTTTTGTTTATAGGGCTGTTTCATTTTCGACAATTCTACACTGCCTAAAAGTTCAAATTCAGGCTCAGTTGGGTTTGATTGTCAGCTTTGATCATTTTAATTTATTAATTTCTGAAATGTTTAGGAAATGAGGCATGTTGCAATAAACAAGTTATCACTTTTGATAGTGTGCTATGTATTTTTCTGTTTTACTAATCAGCTGATTGAATAAGGCTGAAGTACATTATTTTAAATCAAAGAGTTTCAATACCAGTGTTACACTAGGAACCGAAAAAAAAAAAAAAACATACATTCAAATTCAGTTTATGTTAGTGTGAAATGTTCAGTGATGTTTTTTAACCTTGAGGTTTCACTATGAGTGTTTCCTGTCAGAATCACAAGCAGAACAGCCTCCACAGAGGAAGAGATAGCAGCTATTTGTAGCATATTGTTATATTGTTTTTAAGGGACATGTTTAAAGTTCTCACCAAAATCCAATATATTTTAACAACACTCAGCCTTTAAAACCATTTCTGCCTGCATTTCCTCAATAATGTACAGGTCTACGTTTATTGTTGAGTGTACTTTTATATGATTTATATAAATATATAATTATATAGTGGTTTTGTTTGGTTTTAATTTTTAGATTTTTTGATGTTTTAAGTTGTTTATAATTGTGTCTTTTATTTATTTATTTATTGTTTGTTCGGTGTCCTTGAGTTCTCTGAAAGGCGCCTTGTATAAATAAAATATATTATTATTATTATAAATGTTTACAACATCCACAGCATTTACTATGAAAAAATGTCTTTAGAAATACTATTATAATATTGAACATTTATTTAATCTGCATTACCCAAAAAATTACAGTATCAGTTACCATTATTATATAAACAGATGGTTATTGTTAAGATGTTACTTAAATACTGCTACTACTACTACTACTACTACTACTACTAATAATAATAATAATAATAATAATAATAATAATAATAATAATAATAGATACAAATCAAACTAAATAAAGAATAAATAACTGAAAAGTTTAAAAAAAAAAACCTTGCCAGTAAGTCGTACAAATATATATTTATTAAAAGATATTTACATATAACCTTATTTAAATTATCGTATGTTTATTTTTGTAATAACAATATATATAACCAATTAGTAATAGTGTGTGTGTGTGTTTGGGGCAACAAAAACTCCAGGAAGGGAAACCCTTCAGAAAATAAACCTCCACAGTGATCCACAATGTTCTGCCATTTTTCAATTCTTACTTTATTGTTAGCTACACCACCTGCAGTTTCACTTTAAATTTTCCACCGTAAGCCATTTAGACATTATTTTGGCATATGCTATAAAAAATGCCTTATAAAGTAAATGGCATGAAGTGACGACTCGGTTCCTTTCTCATACTTTTGATGCTGTACTTTTTTTTAGGTTTTATTGCCTGCCTGGCCTATTTTGTTGATTGACTGATCTTTGAACACATCCCTACTTGCTATGTTCCGTATTTTTCTGTGATTGAATTACTGTCCTTTTTTCTCCTCTGTACTCTACATATATTGCAGTCTCCTGTCCCACTAATTTAAATTCATGTCTTAAACTGGTGTTGCTTTTGACATAAACTGATATTTCATTCTTAGTAAGTCTTCTTTGATCTTAGGTAGCATGAAAAGAAAATGGATGGATGTTCAGCTTCCAAAAACGATGATGAATGGTATACTTTTTGTACATAATAATCTGTTTAAACACTGTAGACAGAGGGTGACTCTCTATGTTGTAGTTAAAAAATCTCCTTAGTTCCAGAAGTCTGTTCACATTCTGGCTAACTCACTGTCTTTGTGGTGCCTGCACATTGTTCACACGTATAGGATTTCTTATCTCTCATCTCAAAGACCTGGGAGCTCGATTAATGTTTAACTGCGAATTGACCTGGTGGATGGATAGAAAGTGAGTGCTTCTGGTGACAGCCAAGCCTTCTATCCAGGCTGGTTCCTATTTTGTGCCTGGTGAAAGTGGAATAGGCTGTGCTTTGGGCACAGATGGAGGAACTTTATTAGATGTTGAAGAGCTAATAAGGATTTTTTTTTATTGTTTGCCCACTCCTGTATCTTTTCGTTCAAAACCAAATTATGTATCTTCAACAGCATATCATGAAATACCTCTGTGAAATGGGAATGTTTCTAATTGTTCCTTCTTTGATGAAAACATAGTTGTTCTGTACTTCAAGGATAATTAATTCCAAATAAAATTAGCTACTGTCAAGGTTCAGTTGACACTACACACAAAACAATATAAATAAACACATAAGCAGTAATAGTAGACTGAAAGAAAGGAACTATACATGAAGGTGTTATAGTTGAGACTGTAAGGAGTTGCTTCACCCCACGCATATGACCGGAGATGTTCAATGGGACTACCTGTCCACTTGACTGACCTCCAAACAAGCACATAAAGACCACAATGTCAGTAAACAAAATAGACTAAAACAGCACAATATACACACACAAAGTACCAAACGCAATTGCATAAAGAAACACAACAAAAACCTAGAATTAGCCAGAAAATAAACACATGAAGTGTACTGACTGGAGGCAGTCATTGAAAGTTTTTTAATAGAAAAGGTAGGTGATACATAGGTCAAAACTGGAAGTCAGCAACAGCATTGACAGAACCCAAAACACTAACCAGAAATCAAAGTCAAAAAGGAATACACAAGAAGTTAAGTACCAAAAGAAACATGAAGATCACAAGCAAAGTAGTTTTATCTCAGATATTGAGAATTGGCTCTGGTGACCTTTATACTGACACACCGTTGAACTTATCGCAGCATCATCCCAATGCATTATTGACATTGATTTCCAAGGAAACAGGCAATGCAAAAACCATTCATGTCAGAAACTGATTCTCTATGTATGAAAATCCCCCAAAACACACAGAGAATCAAGGAAAATCATGATAAATGTAAATCTACATGAAGTAGATTGAATACAGCTTTGTAACACAAATCAGAAGGTTTGAAGCTGTCACTCAGCTCTTTTTTAGAGAAAGATACAACAACAATGTCAAAATCAAAGCATATGGCAACATAAAGCTGCATCATACAGTTACATCAATTTTTTTTTCAATCTTGGAGTCTGGCAAGCATGAAAAACAAAAAAATGAAAAAAATAAAGAAATAATTCATACAGTTGAATACAAACAGTGGTCAAAATTGTCTTTGCTATTTTGCTTCTTGGAATTTACAAAACGTGTTAGTTGGGATCCTGGCTGCTAAAACCTTCTGGATTGTTTCTTTCTAAAATATTTTGAGACCCCCAATGGAGAATCAGTAGCAACAAGCAGATTATTGTATTTTACTCAAGGCAATAAATCCAGAGAGAAATTATAGTAAATTTCAGGATGGTATAAGCTGTATACAGTAAGTGCAATAACAATGCTTTCCTGGCTTTATTTAGAAATATCTTTAACAAAATTGAACTTGCTAATATAATATGGGAGATAATCTAAAATAAATCATTGGTCTGACGTTAAAATCAGTTCTTACTTGCATTAACATAATGAGGAAGGACCATTTAAACATAGTTCTAGACTAATCTCTTTCATAAATGATTGAACCACTAGGGTCATGTGACCGTAAGTTAATACAATTCTCAGTATTTTGTAAGAGTGCAGATGCAAAGACTAAAATTGTTAAGTTGAACTTTGGTAGGGCTAATTTTGAGCAGATGCGACAAAGTCTAAGTAGGATACACTGGGATAAGCTTTTAAGTGTGGAGACAGTCGAGGAGCAGTGGAACAGGTTTAAAAATGTTTTACATGTAATGCAGGACAGATACATACTTAAATTTGTAATTAATAGGAAACTAAAAAAAAACTCCACGGTGGATTAATAAAGATTTAAAAAAGAAGTTGTAAAGCAAAAAACTGCTTTATAAGGCATATAAGACTAATGACTGCAAAGTGAATTGTAGAGCGTATGAGAACATGAGGGCAACCATTAAGAAGGATATCAGGAAGGCTAAAAGACAGTTGGAGAGGAATATAGCAGATAAGGTGAAAGACAACCCTAAGAGATTCTTTCAGTATTTTAGTAGTAAAAGAACAGTCAAGGAGGAGGTCAAGTGCATCAGGAATAGTAAAGGGGATTTAAAAGATACAGACAGTGAAATAGCGGATGCCATAAACTTACATTTTTCTGAGGTGTTTACAAGTGAGTAAGTGGATGACCTCCCAGAGGTAAACGCGACTACTAAGGAGGTACTGAGGGATTTGGAAATTGTAGAGGGAGAAGGACTGCTCAGATTAAATAAGCTGAAATCGAACAAATCACCAGGACCAGATAATATTTATCCTCGTGTTCTTAAGGAGGCTAGTGAGTACATATATAAACCCTTGACGCATATTTTTAGGAAGTCACTGCGCACTGGAGAGATTCCGAAGGACTGGAAAATGGCAAATATCATCCCATTATATAAAAAGGGTGACAGGTGTGGAGGATTGCCGGCTTTCCAGTCCGGCCCTCACCCCCAGGCCGCCAGGAGGAGCCCTCCGGACAGCATATTGGTGCCCCGAATTCCAGCAGGGCCTCATGGACTGTGTAGTTTCTATACACAGCCCTGCTGGATACCTTGGGGGCCGCCAGGAGTCGCTGTGAAGGGGCTAGTGGACTCTTACATGCCCTATAACCCGGGAGTGCGTCACAGTCACGTGACTGGAGGAAGTGACGTGCTCCCGGGATGAAGAAAAGGACTGTTTGCCCTGACCCGGAAGGAAAACGGACTTGTGGGTTTGGCTATGGAACCATTTCCGGGTCAGGGGCTATAAAAGGACTCTGGGTAAGCCCAGACATTGAGCTGAGCTGGGAGGTAGGGTGGCGACGTGTCTGGGCGAGGAGGAGAGTTATTGAGAGAATAGTGAATTGTGTTAATGAGTGTATGGAGGAGAGTGCTTGGTGCACTACGGTATTATAATAAAAAGAATTATTATTATACTTTCACCTGGTCATCAGAGTGGTACCTGAGGGTTCGAGAGGTGGACACAAGCCTCATCTGTTACACAGGGCAGATCCAAGCAACTATAGGCCAGTAAGCTTAACATGCATCACAGGAAAATTAATGGAAGGAATTATTAAGGATATGATCGAGCAACACCTGGCAAGGACAGGAGTTATTCTAAACAGTCAGCATGAGTTCAGAAGAGGGAGGTCATGTTTTACTAACATGCTGGAATTCTATGAGGAGGCAACAAAAGGATACGATCAAAGTGGAGCTTATGATATTATTTATCTGGACTTTCAGAAAGCATTTGATAAGGTGCCACATGAGAGGTTGGGCATCAAATTAAAAGAGGTGGGAGTTCAGGGTGATGTTTGTAGATGGGTGCAGTATTGTCTCAGACAAAGGAAGCTGAGGGTGATGGTGCGAGGAACCTCATCAGAACTGGCCGATGTTAAGAGTGGTGTTCCACAGGGGTCAGTGCTAGGGTCGCTGCTATTTTTAATATATATAAATGATTTAGATAGGAATATAAGTAACAAGCTGGTTAAGTTTGCAGATGATACCAAGATAGGTGGATTAGCAGATAATTTGGAATCCGTTATATCATTACAGAAGGACTTGGATAGCATACAGGCTTGGGCAGATTTGTGGCAGATGAAATTTAATGTCAGTAAATGTAAAGTATTACAAATTGGAAGTAAAAATGTTAGGTTTGAATACACAATGGGCGGTCAGAAAATCGAGAGTACACCTTATGAGAAGGATTTAGGAGTCATAGTGGACTCTAAGCTATCGACTTCCCGACAGTGTTCAGAAGCCATTAAGAAGGCTAACAGAATGTTAGGATATATAGCACGATGTGTGGAGTACAAGTCTAAGGAGGTTATGCTCAACCTTTATAATGCACTGGTGAGGCCTCATCTTGAGTACTGTGTGCAGTTTTGGTCTCCAGGCTACAAAAAGGACATAGCAGTGCTAGAAAAGGTCCAGAGAAGAGTGACTAGGCTGATTCCAGGGCTACAGGGGTTGAATTATGAGGAAAGATTAAAAGAGCTGAGCCTATACAGTTTAAGCAAAAGAAGATTAAGAGGTGACATGCTTGAAGTGTTTAAAATTATGAAGGGAATTAGTGCAGTGGATCGAGACTGTTATTTTAAAATGAGTTCATCAAGAACACGGGGACACAGTTGGAAACTTGTTAAGGGTAAATTTCGCACAAATATTAGGAAGTTTTTCTTTACACAAAGAACGATAGAAACTTGGAATAAGCTACCAAGTAGTGTGGTAGACAGTAAGACGTTAGGGTCTTTCAAAACTCGACTTGATGTTTTCTTGGAAGAAATAAGTGGATAGTACTGGCGAGCTTTGTTGGGCTGAATGGCCTGTTCTCGTCTAGAGTGTTCTAATGTTCTAATAAAAGAAAAGCCATATATCTGGAAAAAATAAATAAATAAAAAGCAAAAAAAGAGTTTTTTTTAAAGAGACAAAACACACACATTGACGAAAGGTTCTGTTTTTAGTGAGTAGGAGCATGCTATTTAAGAGCCAACTGCCAACAGTTAAAGGAAAATCAAAGTATTGATCAAGTGACCACAGTCAAGTTAATAAGTGGGAAATTAAACCTCATGATGACAGTAAACTCTTTTGTTTACCTATTGTAATGAAAATTCAAAACTATAAAAAATATAAAAACATAATACTTTAAACTAATTTAATAAGCTGAATTTAAATTTTCAAAAATAATATGTCTGTTAAAAATTACACAAGAAAATTAACAAAACAATTCTCAGATATGGAAAAAAAGAATAACCACTATTTTATTTAAGTTAACTATAAAAAAAGAATGAGAAAAGAATAATTATGCCAAAAGATTTATCCAAAACTCATAACCTAATCTCAAGCAAAAAAAACTGAAAATCAGAACCTCTAAATGTTAAGTTTCAATGGAGACACATAAAACAAACCAATACCAAAGTTTCTAAGAGATAAGAATGAAGCCAAAAAACGGGCAATGCTAGGGCTAATATGTCCTTCAGGTGACTGCATTCCCACTTACTGCAGTGCCTCAGGAAAAAAGAGAGGCAAAGATTACATTCAATATGTTCAGTTCAGCTAAATAACAAACATGGTTAGGGAAAAACAGAAAGTGAGATGGAAAATACGGAAACTAGAAACAGTAGAAACATCAGGGGAAATGCAGAAAAGAAACCAACCAAAGAAAGAGTAATAACTAGTATTAAGAAAGAGTAATACCAAATATTGTTAAAATAACACAATGAAGTTGTCAGATATTCATTATAAAAAGATGACAATGCCTGTGTACTTTACTGACTGCACAAGGTGACAGCCACAAAATTATATGTTCAAATTGCTAGTCTGAATTGAAGTCAAAAATGTGTCAAAATTGATACCAGGGGGGTCAATAAATCTTTCCAACTAGCCAAAAACATTAAACCAATATTGAGTAAAATAAATGAAGTGGGACGGCACGGTGGCACAGTGGTAGCGCTGCTGCCTCGCAGTTAGGAGACCTGTGTTCGCTTCCCGGGTCCACCTTGTGTGGAGTTTGCATGTTCTCCCTGTGTCTGCGTGGGTTTCCTCCGGGCGCTCCGGTTTCCTCCCACAGTCCAAAAACATGCAGGTTAGCTGGATTGGTGATTCTAAATTGGCCCTAGTGTGTGCTTGGTGTGTGGGTGTGTTTGTGTGTGTCCTACGGTGGGTTGGCACCCTGCCCAGGATTGGTTCCCTGCCTTGTGCCCTGTGTTGGCTGGGATTGACTCCAGCAGACCCCCGTGACCCTGTGTTCGGATTCAGCGGGTTGGAAAATGGATGGATGGATAAATGAAGTGAGAAAAAACCATTAAAATAAAAGTAATTTATGCCAGAATGAGAGACATACTCACAACTAAAATTCAAAGTGAAGTTGTAGCCACAATATTTTGTAAGGCAAATCAATGAACACTGGAGTTTGTTTGTGAATATCCACAAACTTGAACAATCACGAAGTGAATGCGTCATGACTGGCACTTGCTTATGCATTCCTTTTATTTTTCATATTATTTATAGTGTCACTGAATCTTTTTTGCCATTTATTTTCATTCTTTTATCTTTTTTAATGGTTTGCTTTCTCCATTGATGCTACTTTGAATTTCATGGACTTCACGATTTTCTACTGGTTTGCATCTGGGTTGCTATGCAGTTACTATGGAGTGATGTCCTGGGCCATGCGCTCTGTGATGTCACAAATAATTACATATAAAAGGGGGACCACTGAGTTATCCAAGTTTGGCTATGAACTTTTGACTTCAATTCTTCTGTTTTTTTTGGGGGGAGGGGGTTAGACAAAAGAATAATTTGACTTTCTGGTTTTTATCTTTTGTGTGTTTTGTTTTTCACATCTCACAATCTGGTTCTTCTCTTTAAAATTCTATATCCCCCAACTGAAACAGTACACTTAACAAAACATTAATGTTTCACTCTTGAATATTTTTTTTGTTACAACCTTTTGCTTTGTTTTTTTGACCTTATTTCATCTTTGACAATCGAATTTAGAATTCTCAGCAATCACCTTAGGCTACATTTGACTCCAAATGTTCTCTTGTTTTCTCTTCCTCAACACAACAGTATGATGCTGACCTGCATACCCTTGACCTTGTGTTGAGTCTGTCTAGCAGGAACCTGGTAACCAGGTCAAACATAAAGCAAAAAATGGTGGTGCCCACAATACAAACAAAATGGTACTGTTGAAAAATATATTTCATTTTTAACATTGTTAAAAACCATCACTAAATAAAAAACTAAATGTAAGTACTGACATACTTGGCATCCCAAACCCTCAATATGATGGCTTGGTGATTTTTAAAGCCCAAGGAATGGCTTACAAAAATAAGCATCAAATCATGACATAAACGGATATTTAATTTTTAAGACTAACAGATAAACATTAAACCTTTAATAAAACCATTCTTTTTCCCCCAGTAATTTCACCAGCCTTTGATTTGTTTTGACTAATTTTATTTTCATAAAAATAGGTGCAGTATTCTGATAACCTTGTTGGTTGATACTTTGGCTATAACTCATCCGTTCTAATTATAATAAATAAAGCTCATTGTGTTTTTAAGCATGTCAGACGCAAGCTCTAAGAGGAGCAGGATTTGTAATTAACAAAATCAAATATGTATTTGGGGCAAGATAGACTGATTACCTTGGGACACAGTTGGCAAAAGATTAATAGAACCCAACGCAACTAGGAACACAATGATATGGAACTGGCCAATTTCCATTAACAATAAACACAACAAAGTAGTTCTCAGAATCTAATATCCATCTGAAGAAACACTTACTGTAAGGTCAGTTGATCTCAAAAAAAGAGCTGAAATGTTTAGCTTTTTCAAAGGTGAGCACATTTTGTGATCCAGACACATTCTCTCATATAGAAGCCCTGTACCAAAATATTTCATAATTTGTTGAAGGGCAGGTCATAGAATAACATTATATACCAGAACACGTTTTGTTATTTGTGGTTGCCTGACCTTCTGCATTTCCATAAAACTATTAACTTTGCCCAATAATGGACTGGCACCCTGTTCAGGTGGCTCCTGCTTTGCTCCCGATGGTGCTGGAATAAGCTCTAGAATTACAATAACATAACATTCTCAAACACTATTTATACAATTTGGGATTGTTTGAGCCCATTAATGCAAGCATTCATGCCCAGAAAGGTACAATTTGGAGTTGCCAATTAACCTAAACATGCACATATTTTAGGAATATGAGAAGAAAACCAGAAAAACTGGAAAAAGACTCATGCAGACAGATGGAGAATGCGTAAACCTAACATAGACAATAGCTGAGTGCATTAATCTATGTCGGGATGCCAGATCCGTAAGGCAGTGGTGCTAACCTCCATGCTACTGAAAAAAATTAATGGAGTCAATAAAAGTCACAAACAGACAAACCTAAAAGCACTAAAGTAAGTGTTAAACTGGGTGGCCCACCTGCTTTCACCTTACCGTCACACATACAGCATATTCAGAAGGTTTTGAGGCCGCTTCACTTTTTTACATTTTCCTATGTTGCAGTTTTCTGCTAAAATCATTTAAATTCATTTTCCCTATATCAAGCAACACTTACTGTAATTCCCCAGAAAACAGGATTTTAGACATTTTTGCAAATTTATTAAAATTAAAAAACTGAAATATGCCATTTACACAAGTATTCAGACCTTTGCTATGACACTTGAAATTTGGCTCAGGTGTATCCCATTCTATTGTTCATTATTAAGACTAGGGGGGGCTCCACCCCCTGCTCGCTTTACTCACCCACCCCCGGGTTTGGTTTACTGGATATACAATTTAAAGAGATGGGAATTGTTACATATGCATTATTTTCACTTTTACTTTAAAACTTTTGTAAAAACAATACTTGTCCTTTATTTCCGGCCCAGGGCGTGGTTAAATCTCTTTCTTGCAGGATGTATAATGCTGCACGTGTTGTGAAGGGGGGTCGGCTGAATGCACGCTAAGGAGATGCGGTCAGATCAGCTGCTGTGTTTCTGCTGCTGCTGTTTTGTTTGTTGCGCTGCGCGTTGATCATTTAAAAGCCTGTACAGCAGCTGTCCCTTTGCGACTTTGTGTCTCTGCCGCTCACGTTGTGAGGTGGGGTGGGGGAGGGTGGCTGAACGCACACTAAGGAGAAGCGGTCGGATCAGCTGCTGGCTTCTTGCTGCTGGCGAGCTGCGTGTTCTGCTGGTCGCTTGTCGTTTTAAGAGCTGGGAGCACATGAAGTGTGTCTGCCAAATGCATTCCAACAACTGCTAGGTTAGATGTCCGTGAACTTGTTTTAAATGTTGTCTCACTGCCTGGTCTCGCATGTCATTTAAGTGTCTCTCGCGGGATGTCAAATTGTCTTCTGAGAAGATCACGTCTCGTCTCCCTAGTCTCTCTCCCAAGATTTTTTTTATAATAGAGAGATGTTAGTATACCTTGTTTGGAGTCCACGTGTAGTTAGTTCAATTGATTGTATACGAGTAGGAAAGGCACACACCTGTCTATAAGTTGATAAGGTGTATCAGAGCAAAAACCAATCCATGAAGTCAGAAGAATTACCTGCAGGAGTTAGAGACAGGATTGTGTCAAAGCAAAGATCTTGGGAAGGTTACAAAAAATTCCCATAGCATTGAAGAGTCTCAAGAGTACAGTTGCCTTTGTAATTCTTAAATGAAAGAAGTTTGGAAAAACCATGTCTCTTCCTAGTGAGCAATCAGGAGAAAAGGGCCATAGTAAGAAAATTGACCACTCTGGCTGAGGTCCAGAGAACCCGTGTGGAGAACTTCCAGAAAGATAACCATTACTGAAACACTCTGCCAATCTGGGCTTTATGAAAGAGTAGCCAGACTCAAACCATCTCTCAGTAAAAGACACATGGAAGCCCCTTTGTAGTTTGAAAAACTGCACAAAAAAAGAACTCTCATACTGTGAGAAATAAGATTTTCTGTTTTGATTAAGCCCAGATTAATGGCATGTATGGAGGAAACTAGACAGCACTCATCCTCTGTGCAATACCTTCCCAATGGTGGTGGCAGCGTCATGCCGTGGGATTGTTTTTCAGTGGCAGGGACTAGGCAACTAGAGGATGTTGAGGGGAATGGAATGGTACAAAATACAAAGATATCCTTAATTTAAACCTTCTCCAGAGCATTCTGGACATCAGACCTAAAGCATGCTTTGAGTATTTTTATATTTTAGTATACATCATACAGCTTTTATAACCACAATTACTTTAATACAGATTTGTCTTTTCTGATGGTTTACTTCCAAAGCAGCACACATTAATGCTTTACTCATAAGCAAATTTCAATAAAGCAAAAGCAGTTTTTCACACTTCTTAAACACAGAGAAATTGCTGCATGATAAAACCTGACTCACTGCTATGTGTAAAGAAAAGGGGACACCGACAATCCAATTTCAAATTACACTGCTATTACATAAAAGAAAAGGCAGGAAATTTAACAAATTTGCCTAAATGAAAGAAGTCAGCAGCAATAGTCTGGGGAGCTGTCTGTAAATGCTTGCATTAGTGTGGTCCAACTGAGAAGTGCAAATGAGGAAATATAGTCAGTTGAGCAGAATGCAATTAAACCTGTAAAAATATCTAAGAGCATGTAGTAACTTGGTTTAAGAAAATCAAAGCAAAGTGTGATTTCATTTTAAAAACAGCAGTTCACTGAACAACTGTTCACTGTTTCCATCTCTGTTTGCTGATAGCACATCTTAAAAGAGGAGTACTGTATCTAACTCAAAATTTTAAAGGTGAATTTTGAAACCAAATGAGCCTATACAAGTCAACAGAGGTTATTGTTAATATTTATTGCAATCTCCACACCCAAAAATAATATCATATTGAGCCTATGCCTCCAATTCTCTCCTTGATTCAATGTTTGAGGAAGGCCCTGCCAGTATTAGTATGGTGTTCCCGCTAATTTGTTTTCTGAGTGGTATCTTAGAAATTGAAAGATTATGTAGATATTGTGATCAACTCAACTGAAAGCAAGATTTTAAAATGGGAGTTATTTGACCATACTTCCAAACTTTGGTTGATTTTTTGATTTAACTGCAGGCAAGAAGGATGTCTCCCTGTGATCCTGACTCAAGAATACACATACTAATAATATCAATAAGAGAATGTATAGATGATTTGAAAACATATGGATTGAATAGCACAGTGCTATGAAAAACAGTAGTTGAGGTTTGACCCTGGGTGGCCATCAACCAAATGACTTAATAAATTAATAATGTACTGTTGGCATAAATGCCACCTACTAGTCCAAACTAAAAATGTGGTGGACTACTCTGAAGGTGCATTTACTTCTGAGATTCCGGTGCATTTCACTTCACTGAAGAGGAGGCAGGAGGCTAGAAGTGATATAATGTAGGGTTTAATGGTGTGGAAAATTGTGCAAGAGTAAAAACATTTAATCATCTGAAAATCCATATGCTTTGGATAGTCATGAATATGAATAAGGATTTAAAGGAAGGAGGACATTTTGAGCCATTTTGACAGTTTTATTCCTCAGAATGTGTGTGACAGGTTTGGAAATTCTATTAAAAATGAAAATATTACTGATGGCTCTTTCACTTTTCTGATTATAGTTTGCTACTAAACTAAGTATATATAGGCATATTTTGTTAGTAAAACAGACACATTGATCATCACATTAATACTTTTTATAGCTTCAGCTAGTCAGCCTCATCTTAAAAGTCCGAATCAATCCTGGCACTAGCTTGGCAAGCACACAAAGAAAAGCATTAGAGAGCATCAGAATTTAAAAAATAACATGTTTAAGAACTGCAAATTCAGTTTCGAAAACATGCAGTGTTCCTTTCTTATTTCTGTGAATGTATAGACTCCTTTAACAGTGAATATTATAAAGCGAGGGCCTTTGACTTTTAAACCGCAAGTCAGTCCCCACCCCATATATACTTTATTTCCCACTGCAAGTTGTAAGCCTAGCAATTCTCTGGTTATTGTGAAACATAGACACTGACTTGTCATAGTAGGATCCTATGATTTCCCTGTTTTCCCCTTTATACTGTTAATTATGTAGACATTAACAAAATAACCAAAGTCCCATACTCTTGCCACTCTGACAGGGTATCTGCTACTGTAGTTCAATACTCCCCCTTTCTTTTATATTCTACTAGGGGGCTTCACCCCTGCTCGCTTCGCTCTCCAACCCCCATGTTTGGTTTTCTGGCTACACACTTTTAATAGGCGACATTAATATGATAATCAAATCTTTTTAGCAAATACAGGTTATATGGTACAATCATTGAATTATTGATCATCACAATTCTTTCCGTGATAAGTGTGTTGTTTGTGACGATTATCTCTTCTCTTTCTTTCAAGTCCCAACATGGTGAATCTTTTAAATGAGGTCCGTGAGACATGTGTTTAATGACTTTGTACCATAATTCAGGATAGGTTTCTCTGTTTGGAATCTCAGCACAGATAAAACGATCTACATCATCAGCAGTTAATAATTTTTTTTGCAACGTAACCAATAAGTGCATGTGCGTTAAACCCCGTTTTTGAAATTTGATTGTGTAAATGTATGCTCGGATTTGACCGAACACCGTTTCGAGTTCTTTCAATAAAATTAAGACTTTCTGATTAAACAATCTACTTACGAAAGTCAGAATATCCTGAGCCGATGTAGCCGGTGATTGTTTTCAAGAATCTCCGGATTTCTGGCCATTGTGGATTGCACGTCATTGTAATAAATAAATCTGGCCGACCGATAGTTCTGGATATTGCCATCGCATCATGATATAATTGATGCAATGCTCTTGGACTACCTTGATATGATGATAGTAATATTACTGCTTTATCTGTTTTGAATTTGTCTGAACTATTGATATTTGAATTTTGAACGTGATCAAAGAGTCCTTGCATATGTTCCGTTCAAAATTTAGTTTGATTCGATTTAATAAAGAAGAGACGATTAGCTTCGACTTTTAGATACGCATTAATAATGTAATGTTGCATTAGATGTTGAGATGACAGGAGTCAGTTAAATACATTGGAATGTATCGCTAATTTTGTCCCGAAATATTGTGTTGGTGTTATTCGTTTTTTTGAATTCGTGTGTTTCATATTGTATGACCATCCTGTTTCTCCATCTGGGAAAAGCAAAGGAAACAGTAAAGGATCGGAATGTGGTGAATTATTAGACAGAAATGTTGATTTATGTTTTGCTTTTGGATAAACATAAATATCTACTCTGTTTTTGATATTTCCGTCTTTTGAAACTATTATCGCTGAAAATTCGTCGCATGCTGGTTTATTATATATGCGTGCGTGGTCTTTCTGATTCATATAGAAATCCAAGAAAACTTCTTTGTCCATGTTTTGCAGATAAATTTCGTGTAAAGTGTGATACTTTTGGACGTATGGATTTGTATCCATTATTGGCTGTATAATTTCTATTACGTTCAATCGTTTAACTCTTTTGATTCTATGTTGCATCGCTTCTCCATGATCATAAATATACACCTGACCGAAATGTGGTTTCTTTGAAATTAAACTTGTCGTTGCTTTAATTGTTGCTGGACCACAGGTTCTCATAGCGTATGCTCCATTCTTGTGTAAATCTACGTTTTGAGCATTGAATGATGCGAATGTGAAAAGATTATTGTAGACTGATATTTTGCCTGTAGTGTTTGTGGATTTTACTTTCCCCAAACATCCAATCTTTTAATTCTCGTGGATACTCCTCCTTATTGTGTATAAACACTACTTTTCCCTGATGGCAACACAAATTAGACGATCTACAAGTCTCTGACTTAAACTTCAAAGCCTTACAATATTTACATACTTCTGACATATCACCTGTGTCCATATATTTGATCTCTATTCGCCTTTCTGTTATTTCTCCAAGTAATAATTTCTCTTTGTTTGCGCTAATGCGATGTTTACTTTCTTTGTTTTGACACTGTCGTTTTTTTCTGTTTTCATATTCTGTATCTTGCTCTGCATGTACAGTATTTCGTGCCTACGTTTTTTTTGAGTCTTTTGAATTCCAATGTTTTCATTATCTCTAACCTGCTCTGCATATGTTTGGCCCCCTTGTTTTTTAACCTTTTTATTACATTTTACTTTGTTTTCTACTCTTTGTCTTTTATTTCTGACCTCGCTTTGTCCTGCTTTTTTTCAGTTACACCTGGTCCATTGTGATTATTTTCCCTTTTTTCGAGTACTGTAATAATTTCTGTTTATTTGTGCTACTGCAATCTTTACTATCTTTTTTTTATACTTTCTAATTTTCCTGCTTTCATATTCTTTAACTTTTTCTGCATTTGTATCGCACCAACATTTATTTTTGAGCCTTTCGAATTCCACTGCTTTCATAATCTCTAACCTGCTCTGTATGTGTATTGCGCCAACATTTTTGAACGTCTTTATGAAGTTCTACTTTGTCTTTTATTTCTGAGCCTGATTGGACCTGCTTTTTTCAGTTCCACTTGTTCCAGGCTGATTATTACTTTCCTTATTTTCTGAATTTTCACATAGATTTTTCTTTTTTGCATTTTTTTCTCTGTGCTGCTCTTTCTTCTTTGATTATTCATTGATGTTTCATCTATAACTTATTGTCCTTATACACTTTATATGCGCTGAGTGCCCTGGATCAGTGTCTGCTAAAAGCCTTTACATGACTGAGTGTTTTGCTGCCTGTGGTCTTATTTGATATTGGTTGTAAGTAGGGAGTGTCTTGCAAGAATCTCATGTTCTACGTCCCTGCGACACGATCCTGGGTCAATCTCTTTTGTCTCGCAGGTCTTTTAAGTGTCTTCTGTGAAGATCATGTCTCGTCTCCCTAGTCTCTCCCTCCCAGGATTTTTTTTTAAATAGAGAGATTACCCCAGGCAACTAGATAGAGTACCATAATAGGCAAGAGAGAAAGTTATACATTTATTGTTACATTGATTACATTAAGATTTCCATTTTGCCCAAAATTGCAGAGTACAATGAGCGTTGGCAAAATATTACAACCTGATAATAAGCTACAAGGTGGTTTACTAATCTCTGGTTCAGCCTTGATCTAGCATGCTGTCTGCATGGATAAAGCAGAGAGTCCAAGAGATGGCCTCTATTCTGGAAGCAAAATGGCAGAAAGAGGAGCCCATGTAGACCACACTTTGCATTTCTCCAGTTTCAAAGGATGCACAAATTTAGTTTAAATCAAACAAGAAAGAAAGAAAGAATATACAGGTAGTTAAGTGGTGAACTGAGGGGGTCCATTCCATTCTCCCCCTTCCCTGTCACAGATGGCCAGAGCAAAAAATTCTCATCAATAATCATATTTCAAAACACAAAGGGGAGGAAATTACAGTAGATTACTTCAAGAGAGACATGTCTACCTTTCAAATATCTCAAATAACAATTTTACAAACAATTGTCAAAATATTGAGTATTAAAGCAATACTTTTACCCCAAAAATATATATTTTTTATGTTACTTACCCCATGTAGGTTGTAGTGGTGTCTCAGAAATATTTTTAATCACATTTTTTGTGAACAAATGAATAATTCAATATTCAAACTCACTATGATTGATAGGTGACCAATGCTATACAGTGCCAAACAATGTGAAAAAGTCCATAAAATAATATTGTTAACAGTTACTTCCTGAGAAACTGCAATTGAATGTAAACAGGGAAGTCATCATTCTCACAATGTTGTGTGTTTGAATTTAAGACTGGTTTCTACAGCAGCAAATGAGAGGGTGAGGTAGATCTTCAATTAAGATGTATTGCATTGTGGGAATAGTGACGTGACTTTCCTGTTTACATTCACTTATGGTTTTTCAGGAAGTAACTCTCAATGATAATTAGCAAAAAATGCACACGTTTTGACCATTCAAATGGATATCGGACATGTGGATTATGCAACATGAGTTACATGATTTTTTTTTTTTTTACATGGACTTTTTCATATTGTTTGCCTCTCGACCACGTTGAGTTTAAATATTTAATATTTAACTTCTCCAAGAAAACATGAGATTCAAACTGTGTTTTGGCCACCACTGCAAACTACATGGAATGAGTAACATTTTAAAAATATAATTTCTGAATGGAGAACTCCTTTCTTCTACATTATAGACACCACAGTATTATACAGCACCTGTCATTTGACTGATTACAATATTCACAATAAACGTTTACTTTGTATTCCCAATCTGCCTCCTCTTTACAGGTTTTCCTTCTACATCCTTAAAAACATACATGTTGATTTAATTGGTAGTTTTAATTTGTCTGTGTGAGATGGGGAATGCTGGTGTGTGCATAAGTAGACCTTAAGCTGATTCCAGTGCTGATTCCTGCCTTGTACTCAATGCTGCTGGGATAGGCTTTAAAGCTCCCACTTAAATGAAGCAGTTTTGAAAATTAAATATAAATAATTATATTATAATTGATAAATCGTATAACACTATTTTTTACCCTGCAGCAAACATTCAATTAACTGTGGCCAGGTATTTTTTCCATGTTTCTTTTGTAAAGATTTGTAAAGATTATCCATCCTTTCATTGTTAAACCATCTTAATCCTATTCAGGTTCACAAGGTGTTAGAAAACTAGCATCCCCAAAGCAAACATAATCAGGCATTAGTGTTGAGTGTTTGGCTAAGAGCACATAGCTTAGCAGATCACAGGAAATGAGGCATAACTAGCTCTATCACAAGCCACTCAACTTAGGTGATGCTGGCATTGGTATGTGTATGGAAGACGACTCTGTTCCATTCAAAACCATGATCTGTTTCTTGAAAGGGATCCACATTGATTCATTGACCGACAAAGCCACTTAACCACTAATAACACAATGCCTTTAATATTTTTTAAAATTTACTTACATAAATTTAAATTTGACTTATCCATCATATGAAAATTTCTGTAGATGACAATTGCTGCTATTGTGCTGGAGGTCTGTTGTATAAAGAAACAGGAGAGTTCCATGAGGTGCTCCAGTATTACACTCCACCATTTCTGACACAGTATAATGTAATGAGTATGGGAAGGTTGTGGAGGACTTTGTCTTGTGCAGGGACAGCAACATGCAACGCAACAAAAGAGCTGGTGGTGAATTTAGGGCATGCCAAGGAGCCACTGAGACCAGTCACCATTCAGGGGGAGGATGTGGTAGTGGTGCAGAGTTACAAGTACATGGGGATTCACATGAACAACAAATTGGACTGGTCTGACAACACAGTGGTGCTGCATACCAAGGCCAGAGGAGACTGTAAATGCTAAGGAGACTCAGGTCTTTTGATGTGTGTAGCAAGCTGCTGGAAATGTTCTACCAATCCATAGTAGCCAGTGTGGAGTTCTACACTGCAATCTCCCAGGGAAGTAACCTGAGCTCAAAAGACGCACAATGCCTGAACAATCTTGTTAGGAAAGTTCCATCATTAGGCGAACCCTGATGGTGGCAAAATTGGACACCATTGTGAAAAATCCCCTCCATCCCTTGTAGGAGGTGCTTTCTTGAGGCAGTTTTAGCCAAAGGCTCATTCCACCACGGTGTGCTAAGAAGCACCTCTGGGAGTCTGTTATGCCACTTGTATCAGGCAAGTTAATGCTTCCACCTGATGTACTCAAGTCTATTTTTGTTATTTATTTACCTACCAATTGATCGATTGGCCGCATTATCTGTCCTGCAAGTCTATATCCTCGTTTTTTGTGTTTTTGCTGCTCTATACAACTGAATTTCCCCTTGGGATTAATAAAGTTTATGTAATCCATCTAATCTACTCTAATCTAATTGAAAAATATGTTCACATATTTTTTGGGTATATTGCAATACATTTCATTTTTGAAAGGGAATGCAGATTCTAAATCAACTCCATGTGGGTATGTGTATGCGTTTGCCCTGTGATGGACTGGTGCCTTGTAATGCTGGTTCCTGCCTTGTGCTAGTTGCTGCTAAGATAGGCTAAATGTCCTGCAACACCCTGAACTGGATTAAGTGTGCTTCAGTATTTTATGCTATGTTATTTTATACTTTGCAACACACCAGCAGATGATGTAGATGCTCTGGTTGAAGAGACACGAGTGCAAATGTGCTAATCCTACCATGGAGCATAAGGATAATCTCACAATACTCTGTTCATAGAAACATGCATTAATTTTTGTTACCACTTGTGGTTTGCGTAGTTCACACATTCTTTTTGTCTGTGAGTATTTTATTCTGTGTCCTTTGGTTTTCCTGTAACAACCTATTGATGTCCAGCCTGAAACAGCAGCAACTGGAATTCTACTGAGTGGTAGAACATATTGCTTATAATTATTGTGCATTTGGTTAAGTATCAAGTTTACATTTGCCCAGTGTAAATGACAGCATGTGAGTGTACCCTGTGATGGACTGAAAACCCACCCAGTGTTCATTCTTGCCTTGCACACAATAATAATAACATAAGAGACACTGGCTCCGCACAGTCCTGAGCTGGATAAGCCAATTAAAAAAATGGATAATTGTATGTTTTATTTTTTGTCAACTTGGATGAATGGGATAAATGAAAAAATAAAACAATATTAAGAATAAACTATGATAGTGAGTGCATCACACAAAAAATAAATAAAAATTGTACTTTACAATTCAAAGTATGAGGAAATTTCTTCAAAAATGAATTTTTTTCTTATGGTCTTTCCGTTGTCTAGTCTATTTTATGTCTTTTCTGTTTCACATATTGGTAACACTGGAATTGCATTTTCTTCTCGCTTTGGAAATCTTTTAATAACCCTGCTCCCTAAAGCAATTTAATAGGCCAGCCTCTCACTCTTCCGACTTAATTGCTGTTTTTGCACCTCAGCCTCTCAAGGGCAAGGACCTCGATTCTTGCATGTTCCTCAGTAGCTGCCTCATGTTCATGCATCCATAGAGAAAACAAGGAGTCTTCCAATTATGCTGACTCACATATGTATTCAGCCTCATAATTACATATGTACAGGTATATGTATTCAGATATGTTTATTCTAGCTCTTTTTTATGTATGAAGTGACGTAAATGATAGGAACTCAGATGTGATTATTAAGGAAAGAGCCTTTACTGGAGGTGTTTTGCTCCTGTAATCAATTTAGGTTTAGGGTAATGGAGGCAGGCCGGAGTCTATCGTAGCAGCAGCATCAAAGAAAATTAGCAAACGTCATTCAAGATTTATGCACTAAATATCCTGGACTCCAGCTCAGGTCCCAGGAGAGGCCCACAATTAATCAATATGTATGAAAAAATATTTGCCTTTTGTTTTTCAAAATAAATAAAATAAACTTAGACTGGATGACTGGAGTTCTCTTTAACCCCTTTACTGTCACCCCTTGTTATATCACGTGCATTTTATTGTTGTTTTCGTTGTTTCTGAGGTGTTATGTGTTTTATTTTTCTGTATTTTCTGTTATATTTATAATTATGTACTGTCACATTAATTGTGAGTATGTTCCTTGTGGGTGGAACCCCAAGAGGTTGGGCCACCTGCCAACCTCCAATGAGGAACTGCCTCTGGCCCTGTGAAGTCCATGGAAACAGGCAGTTCAAAATGGGGATTATTGTGATCAGTATTGATATTATATATTGTGAGTATTTCTGTTTAGGACTGGATTTTCTGTTTTTTTTAATTATTATTTTTATTGCTCTTGTTTTAAGGATTTTGATTGTGGGACTGTGTTTTTGGGACTTGTTCACTGTGGATTGCCTTATTTTTCAGGCAGCTCCTCTTTGCCTTTTTGTGCTTCATGGAGACTGTTTTTTGTCTAGAACATTTTTGTATTGATAGATCTTTTTATTTATAAAGATTCTACGTGACACTCTATGACTAGCTGGGGTTTTTAATGAGGTGTTCCCTTCTAGTTGGCATTATTGGATGTTTTTGGGACTTCAGTGCTTTGGGACTCCATGTCAGAACACCTCTGAGATAAGACTTTACAGCTAAAGATATAAACAGTCATTCCCAAGTGTAGACATCTCTAGAAAACAGGAAATAGTGATGGAGGGTGGTTGTTAACACAACATTTGAAACAACAGGAGAGCCACATATTCATTACAGAAATGTAAAGTGCATGAAGACGAAAGTAATTTGCAATGTTGTAATAGTGACAGTTCTTCAAAAATGGCCAGTGGTAGTACAATAGGTTCCATTTCTAGTGATAGTGAAGTATACTTAGGTGATAATAGCACTCCGTCAGTAAACTATAATCCCACATCTCAATGTACGTGATGTAATAGGAGTACGGAACATTTTCAAAGATACCACAAGAAAAATGTATAAGACAGATGTTCCCTTATAGAATTTCAATTTGTTCATAAGTGATGACATATTAGATGTAATTGTGACTACGCTCAACAGACATGCACTGCAACTGATCTTGCATCAGACAGCGAAACCAAATTGCAGAGTGCACATTCGCTGCTGCTGAGTGAGGAGCGTGAGGCCTCCAAAACAACACAAGCATGCCTGAACCTTCACAGGCCTGTCATGATATGACCTTACCCCAGACAGCCAGTTTCCAACTACTGCCTGTTACGAACCAAAAATGGGGAAACTGGCTTCAAATTTCAAACAACTTGTAATGTCCCATACAAAAATGTCTTCATCAGGAGAGTAACCATAAAACCTTTTGCTAGAAGTGACAATGACAAAATAAGTATCTTTAGTAAATGAAGGATTTATTGAAAAAAAAGGACATAAAATAGTAAAAGACAAAAAGGAACCATCTAAAAAGGCACTGCAAGGAGATTTAACTAAAAGGGGGTGCCATTGAGCTTCAAACTTCAGACACAACACAACTCCAGGTTTAAAATAATAGATTTTTATTTTCGCTGACCTTCTTTTTCAGAGCACACAGCCACAAATACCCCAATATCATTATATAAATGTCTTCCACTTCTTCCACTCCTCCTTGTGAGTTTCGCCTGCTGCCTCCTGACTCTGACAGCATGATGTAAAGGGGAGGGCTCGAACCCCGACTGGGCTGCTCTTCTGCACTCCAATTCCTGTGCAACCCTGTGGGTGTTCCAAATGCGATCAGCCTAGAGGAACAGATCTAACTTCCAATGTGGTGGAATGAACTGCTCCCAGTATCCATATTCACCCAGTCCATTCATTATTCCTTGATCCCAACCAGGGCGAGGATTATAAGGCTTTCTGGCTGGGTTGTGTCTCCACTCCTGCAGTCCTTTCATTATGGCTTCCCGTCTGTCCTCCAAGTCTCAAAATGAAATCCAGAAACTGAAATCCCAAAAACAGAAGGCAAAAATACCAAGAATTCAGAAAATCAAAGGGAGAACAAGATTTAAGAATGATCTCCAAACAACTCTCAATGATCCACTTTGGGGATCATCTTTGTCCCTAGTATAAAACCAGATGATAGCCAGTGACATCAGGGTGGACCTGCCTGTGGTTCCAACCACAAAATGCAAACAATGACTGCAAATTAAAAGATACAAAAAAGAATAATGATAAACAAACACTACCAAAATTATAGAAAAACATAGAGATTAATAAGTCATAAATGACAATAACAAAAAACAGTAAAAAACAGAAAATAAATACAAACCAGGAGAAACAACCCAGCAGAAACATGACATAGCACATTTGGCTTTCTCTAGCCTTCCAAGAAGATGCCTCTCTTTAGGCTGCTCGTCCTTTTTGGTGAAACCACTGGAAGGTGCGGGGCTAGGTGCCCTTCCCCCCTCCCCCTCCAACCCCGTCTCAGCATGTTTCTGCATACCTTTACCAAGCCCTTGGAGGAGTCCTCCGATGCCCATGCATAATAAAAGTGTTTTCTCATAATCTCACAAACTGCAGTATTTGTATGTGTTATTGTGGCTATCCATACACCTGTCACATTTTCTCACACTACTTGCTGTTCAGTGACTCCTAAGCTTTGACCTCATACACTAGTTTTTCCTTGGGTCCCTCAGAAGAGCAATATGGAGCCTGAACAATGACCCAAGACCATTGTCCCATCACCATCAAGTCCACTCAGGCTGAGACACTACATTTTGTGATTGTGATGCATTCTGGCATCAAAAATGGAGAGTATAGGTTTTTAATATCAACAATAAAATAACCACAAACCATACAAACAGAAAAAAAACTGTCTGATTGAATATTTTCCATTTGCTATGGTACAATAATAAGGTACATCTTTGTGTATGTATAAATAAAACTTAGCAGAACATTATTAGACGACTGCCTCACAGATCCACAGTCCTGTGCTTAAATGCAAAAATGGTTAATTGCTGTCTGTTTTGTGATGGCACGTTTACCCTATTCTAAAGTAGTATCTGTTCATCCCAGTTTCCTCTCTCATACCAGATATATGCAGATTAACCCGATTGGCACCTCTGAATTTTCCAGGTGGGAAAGGGGGCATCTCTTGATAGACTACTGCTCTCTCTAGGACTGTCTTCTGGCTTGTGCTCAATTCTAAGGAGGTAGACCCTCCATGACCCGGTATTAGGATAAGTGGTTCCTAAAAATGAATGAATTATTGAATATTTATAGAATAGTGCAGAGGCTGGTGCTTCTGACTCACAGTCCTAAGGACACGGGTTTAATTCCTAGCTCTGTCACCGACAATGTTAAATTTAAACATTCTCCCCTTGTTTGAGTTTGATTGCCAGATCTATGTATGTTAGTTTATTTCGCCCAGTCTTGGTGAGTGTGCTTTGAGATGGGACAATGTCATGTCCAGGGATGTTTCTTCTCATGCATTTGTTGTTGTCAGGATAGATTCTGGCAACTTGATAAAATATAATGGATAAAGCTGTAAAGCAGTTACAGTCCATCTTGCTTGTAACTGACATATTATATATACTGTAACTGAACAGTGTCTGTAAAAAGCATATTGAAAAATAGATTACTGTATTTCATTTCAGAATCTCACCTATGACTATGATAAGTTGCTGTAAAGCAGTGACAGTCCATCTTGCTTGTAACTGACATATATAACTGAACAGTGTCTGTAAAAGGTATATTGAAAAATAGATTACTGTATTTCATTTCAGAATCTCACCAATGACTATGATAAGTTGTTTACTTCACTCTGGGTGGTAAAAATGTTTCATTTGGTGGTTTTCATCTTCTTTTACGTGTATTTATCTTTTCTTCATAGCTGATCTTGGCATCTCCACAGGAAGACCACAGAAAGTGTCAAAACAAGGTAAACTTCAACATTAATGCTATACATTGCTTCATTTTCTCAGACACGTTATTTGCTTAACTTCCTTGTGGTATAGCTGTGCTTCACAAGATGTGCTATTTGTTATCAAAGTAGCTAATCTCCAACTCTATCCTCACTGGTAATAATGTGTTCACCATCAGGCCCTCATAGTGTAGCCTGCTTTTTGCTTTAAAGATTTTCATAATGTTAATTAAAAGTAAGCACACTGGTTTTAGAGTCAGAAGACGTATTGGGCACAAAACTAGTAGAATATTCAAACACAGGCAAGAGAAGTCATGCAGCACAGAATGCCATCATGTGGTGAAGAAATAGAGTTGCAAAACAGAGTGCTAAAGTGATACCACACAGTCTGACAAATAGAAAAATCTAAATGCTTCATTTAGATTTCATTCCATTGATTTCATCTATGTGTTTATGAAATATCTGTGAAGTAAAATAAAATTGTAGGCAGGACAAGAAAGCATCCTAGGCATCTGGTCTTTAGACCCTAAAGTTATGGTAATGGCTGAATTCGGAACACCAATCAGTGAACAAATACAACGTATTCAAACCTCAGACTTGGTGAATCCTGTGGCAGAGAGTTGCTGTGCCAATCAAGTTCTTAAGCAGAAATTCTTTCTTGCATGTAGTTATTTATATAATTAAACAATATCTTAAATTAGTTGGCTTTTATGCAGCAGTAAGAAGAAGACACAGAGATGTGTGACACCCCAGAGTGAAACAAGGCTACTGGCACACCGAGTAAGTTTTAACTACTGCAATTACAGTTCTACACTCTAACCACAGGATGGCTGTTAAATTGTAAATATAGCTTATATGTTGATGTTTAATGTGACTAGAAATAGTGTGAAACTATTAAATACATCATGTAAGTTATATTTGAGAAGTAGTAGCAAAGTAGTAGTAAGTAAAATGCAAGTTGATGTACTAGTGTGTGTGCCTGTAGATAAAGGAATCTGAATGTTGAATTATATTTTTCCTGCAAATCCCCATCTTATTACAACAAGTTATTTAACTTGTTCAAGAAAGTGTGGTGGGTAGCACTACAGCCTCAGGGATCCAGCATCTCAGGTTTGAATCCCACAGCTGAATGTTATCTGTGTGGAGTTTGCCTGTTCTCTCCATTAAGTTAGGTAAATTGAAAGTTTGAAATTATCCCATGTGGACGTTCACACACGTTGCTGCTGTGATAGACTGGAACCCTGCTCAAGTTTGTGTCATGCCTTGCACCCAATGCTTCCCAGTTCTAACCTACATAACCCTGTATTAGGTTAAGTGGGCTTGAGAATGTTAAGTTTTACATATAAAGCACTAGGGAGCTTTGCTTCCTGCTCGCTTCGCTCGCCAACCCCCGTGTTTGGTTTTCCGGATACACACTTTCAAGATTTTTTTTTCTTTGAATTGTTGCTATTTCATTAGTTTCACTTTTATTTCAGAACTTATGTAAAAACAATATTTGGAATCTTTCAAGTCCCAATATGCTGAATCTTTTAAATGAGGTCCGTGAGACATGTGTTTAATGACTTTGTACCATAATTCAGGATAGGTTTCTCTGTTTGGAATTTCAGCACAGACAAAGCAATCTACATTATCGGCAGTTAATAATTTTTTTTGCAAAGTAACCAATAAATGCATGTGAGGTAAAACACGTTTTTGAAATTCTCTGACTTAAACTTCAAAGCCTTACAATATTTACATACTTCTGACATATCACCTGTGCCCATATATTCGATCTCTATTTGCCTTTAAGTTATTTCTCCGAGTAATAATTTCTCTTTGTTTGCGCTAATGCGATGTTTACTTTCTTTGTTTTGACACTGTCGTTTTTTTATGCTTTCATATGCTGTATCTTGCTCTACATGTGTTTCGTGCCTACGGTTTTTTTTGAGTCTTTTGAATTCCAGTTTTCATTATCTTTAACCTGCTCTGCGTGTGTATGGCCTCTTTGTTTTGTAACCTCTTTATGAAGATTTACTTTGTTTTCTACTCTGTCTTTTATTTCTGACCTCAGTTTGTCCTGCTTTTTTTTCAATGACACCTGGTCCGTGGTGATTATTTTCCCTTTTTCGAGTAATAATTTCCATTTGTTTGTGCTACTGCAATATTTATTTTTTTTTATACTTTCTAATTTTCCCACTTTCATATTCTTTAACTTTCTCCACATTTGTATCACGCAAACGTTTTTTTTTTTTGAGCCTTTCGAATTACACTGCTTTCATAATCTGCTCTGCATGTGTATAGCGCCAACGTTTGTGAACGTGTTTATGAAGTTCTACTTTGTCTTTTACGCTGTCTTTTAATTCTAAGCCCGATTGGACATGCTTTGTTTCAATTCCACTTGTTACGGGCTGATAATTACTTTCCTTATTTTCTGAATTTGCACCTAGATTATTTTTTCTTTTTTGCTCTTTTTTCTCTCCCACGCTTTTGAGTCTCTTATATCCGCAGTGCTTTCTTCTTTGCTTAGTCGTTGATGTTTCATTTATAATTTATTGTCCTTATACGCTTTATATGCGCTGAAACCCTGGGACTATGTGTGCTCAAATCCTTCACAAAACTGAATGTTTTGCTGCCCTATTGTCTTATTTGATATTGATTGCAAGTAGGGCGTGTTTTGCAAGAATCTTATGTTCTACGTCATCATGAGACGGTCCTGGGTCAATCTCTTGGCACAATGTCTCATGTTTAAGGTCCTCGAGGGTCTTTTAACTGTCTTCCGTGATCTTAATATGAAGATCACATCTCGACTCCCTACTGTTTCTCTCCAGGATTTTTTTTTATAATAGAGAGATTTGTTCCTCATTATTACATGTATGACTCTGTGAAATTACATCACAAATTTTACATAAATATTTATTTTATAATTGAAATTGTCTTTTCATTATTTTCTTTCTTCATTATTCTTAAAAATAATAGTAATAATTGTATATAACACATTTCATACATTGAATAGAGCTTAATATGATTAACACAAACTGACAACACCAATTACATTAATATAATTATCTATCTATCTATCTATCTATCTATCTATCTATCTATCTATCTATCTATCTATCTATCTATCTATCTATCTATCTATCTATCTACCCAAGCCACACCTGTAAGTGTTCACTGCCTTATAATTTTTCCCATTTGTTTGTTACACAACATTTAATCACAATGTATTTCATTTGGCTTTTTTGACACTGATCAGCAGAAAAAGACTATTTAATGTCAAAATGAAAACATATCTCTGCAAATTCATATAAAATAATACAAATATAATACACAAAATAATTGATCTCATAAGTATTCACTCCTTTTTATATGTCACACACAAATCACTGCTGCAGCCAACTGTTTTTATAAGTCCTGTAATTAGTTCAATAGACATCACCTGTCATGGGTTGTGGCATACAGCCAGGGCCTTTTATAGTGGAAGGACCAAGGAAGAGAGCATATTCAGGGTATTGCCTTCCACAGAACACTAGAGTGCAGCCCCCCCTTGTGATTAATAAAGTATCTATCTATCTATCTATCTATCTATCTATCTATCTATCTATCTATCTATCTATCTATCTATCTATCTATCTATCTATCTATCTATCTATCTAAACACTCTGGTGAACAACTGTTCCGCCCTCTTACTTCAGAGGAATTTGACCTAGCCCAAACTGCTATGGGCAGTCCAAAAAATAAAACAAAGTAAGCACATAGTGTTTTAAAATACCTTTTACAATTTCCATCCATCCATTTTCCAACCCGCTGAATCCAAACACAGGGTCACAGGGGTCTGCTGGAGCCAATCCCAGCCAACACAGGGCACAAGGCAGGAAACAATCCTGGGCAGGATGCCAACCCACCGCAGGACACACACAAACACACCCACACACCAAGCACACACTAGGGCCAATTTAGAATCGCCAATCCACCTAAACTGCATGTCTTTGGAATGTGGGAGGAAACCGGAGCCCCCGGAGGAAACCCACACAGACACGGGGAGAACATGCAAACTCCACGCAGGGAGGACCCGGGAATTGAACCCAGGTCCCCAAATCTCCCAACTGCGAGGCAGCAGCACTACCCACTGCGCCACCGTGCCGCCCCCCTTTTACATTATTAATAATTTCATTATTAATATAAGAAATACATAAATTAAAAATGCATAGTTGGAGTAAATCAGCTGATTTACACATAGTACCTTTGCAGCCACTGGTAGTTTTTCAAAATGGGGTGGTAAGGAGCACGAGAAAAAGAATGTGATTATTCCAAAATATAGAACAACTGTTACGAAAATCAAGAAAACAAGGCAGAGCTTCCAGCTCAACCTTTCATGTTCTGCAATACATTATCTAATTCGTCACTTCCAATGGATTGCAAAGAGCAGAGAAAAACATGATATATCATCTGCTAACATTTTTCTAGTTAACATTAACTGGCTACTGTTGTGACTTTGCCAGCTACTATAAAATTTTGTTGTGTAGCCCTTGCGATTCAGAAAGAATATTGGACTTGGGTTAAATTAAATTAAGCTGGTAGTATTGACTGGCAGGACAGCATGGAACATCATTTGTGCAAAAATGAGAAAATGACAGAAGTGACAAATTCCAAATGCAAGAAATTTTATATGGCAAATGAAGTTAAATATAATTATCATCATATTGTGTTCTATTTTACAGTTATTTTACAAGGTGTATTGTTTAGTTAGTTAAGTTATTAAAAAAAACATAAAAAAACCTTGGGTTTTTTTATTATTATGTGTTGGGAGCAGCAACACGTTATCAGCGAATGCTCCCAACCTCTAAGTTATAAAGAAAAACATTGGCTGCAAATTGCTTTGACATTAACATTAATCTGAGACTGTTTTAAGAACCAGATTGAAAGACAAAGCTACAGTTTCCATAGGTCTATCTTGTATTTCTGTTTATTGTAACGTTTTCACAATATACCTTAGGCCAGGGAAATATCTAACATATATTGAAATGAAAACAAAAAAGTTTTTTTGGAAAAAAGTCCCACCTCATCTAGGAAGCTGGCTATGTCACTGAACTGTCACCCCAAGTTAACTGAAAATTGGCCCCTGTAAGAGACTCACCATGTGACAGCAGCAAAATGTTAAATGTACAGACACACATAAATGAACACACATATACATGGAATTAGCTCTTGACATCTATGTTTTAGATTGGCAAACAGTTTTACTGTCAGATCTGATTGCATATTTACACATGAACAATATTAGAGTACTGTTAACTCTATGAATATTAGTCACTGAAACAAAGTCAGTTACTGATGAGTCTTCAAATGTTCTGTCAATAATAAGATTATTTCTCAGTGAATGCACAATTCAATAAAATTAATGAAAAGTCCATCGTTGTACTGCTAAGTAAGAAAAATGACCTTCTGCCCAATGTTGTAAAAACCAGCATCACTGATCAGCCATCATATGAGTTTGGGGATACAAAGAAAAAACCTTTGTAGATGTGTGTTTAGTTATTGTTGTTTAGATGTCCCAGTTTAACTGACTTTACACTTTGTGTTTAAAGATTGACAATTGATAGGACTGACTCTTGGTTATGGACTTTTTAAATTTATATATATATTATTGTCACAAAACTGAGACATACACAGAAAAAGGTTTGGGGCAGCCACCCATATATTCTAGTATCCTGGCTGCAAAGTTGTTTTCTTATTCAATGACAGCACTGATGTGCACACAACTTATTCTAAAACAAGACTGACAAACAGGGGAAAGGGGAAAAGGGGAAGGCTTTTAAAGGGGAAGATAGGAAGTGAGGTCATAAGGATCGGGCCCATATTCGTTAGCCATTGGTTCGAGCCCAGACGTGACATTACAGGGGCCGGAGCCAGTAAGGTCTCCTTCCATTGGTTCGGTCCCGGAGGTGACGTCAAGAGAGGTAGATGGGATCTCCCAGGAATGGTCTACAGCAGTGGTCCCCAAACTTTTTGACAACAAGGACCACTTTACTAGAAGCAAATTTTTCCAGGGACTGGTTGGGGGTGGGGGTTTGGGGGCGGGATTCTGAGGATTCAGGGTGGGTTCATAGGGCAGTTTTATACACAATTTACATTACATTTCTATTAAGTTATTAAGCAGTTTGCATATGTTTGCAACCCGAGATTTTTCTTCTTTTTTTGCATATAACAAAGAGATATGCATTGCACATCACAAACATTAACACTGTTATAGTTTTTTCGTGTCTCCTGTTTCTATAAGAGGGTGACAATGAGTTAAATTCCAGTGGATGTTTTTCAGATGTTGACAAGCAATAAGCAAAGGATATCACTGAAAACCACAGAAAACAAAAACAGCAAAAAAAAAAAAAAAAAAAAAACTGTACGAGAAAGTTTGAAGAAAGATTTTTTTTTTACAATGTTTCTGTTTGGGGATCGTTGTGCAAATGTGCACATCTGAGCTGCGACCATAGATCTAACTGCTCTGCGGATGATTCATTCAAGCATTTCAAAGTCACTCGTCGTTGTAATGAAAGTGTAAATGTAAATCTGCCGAATGTACTTCATAGTAACGAGATTTCTATAGACTCGTGTGATATGAGGAAACTGTCGGGACCATCAAAATACAGTACAGTAATCCCTATTCCATTGCGGGGGTTGCGTTCCAGAGCCACCCGCGAAATAAGAAAATCCACGAAGTAGAAACCATATGTTTATATGGTTATTTTTATATTGTCATGCTTGGGTCACAGATTTGCGCAGAAACACAGGAGGGTAGGAGGTGTAGAGAGACAGGACGTTATTCAAACACTGCAAACAAACATTTGTTTTTTTTCAAAAGTTTAAACTGTGCTCCATGACAAGACAGAGATGACAGTTCCGTCTCACAATTAAAAGAATGCAAACATATCTTCCTCTTCAAAGGAGTGCCATCAGGAGCAGAGACTGTCAGAAGACAGAGGAAAGCAAACAAA